>NC_044058.1:26955942-27148442 GCF_902167405.1 Gadus morhua | reverse complement strand
GGAGAGATAGACGCCCTGATTTCAGTCAGCCTCCTCCTCCTCCTCCTCCTCCTCCTCCGACCCGACGACAGGCGACACACGACACACGACTCAGGACGGAACTCATGCAAAACACACCGGTGAAGCGCAGAGGACTTTTGACGGCTTACATAATAAAAACCCATCAAAGCAACCAGACTGCGGGGCTTCGCTCGTCTCCATGCCGGCTCTTCACCGGACACAACTTATTGGTCGCTAATTGACCCATTAGCGATCGAACCCCGGTCTCTAAGGGTCTATGCGCGCGCGTTCTATTGTTTATCCTACATGTTATGCACGCGCTAACGACCGCCGTTTGTCTGCAGTGGTCAGAATGTGTTCTTCTGCAGCACGTGACGACCGGAAATCGCTATGCATATGCGCTCTTGGGTAATAATGCGCTCGGACACTATGCTGTGGGTTTGTCTAATGACGCTGGAGGACCGCCACTCAACAGTCCCCCCCCCCCTTCCTCTATCCCCCCCTCCCTCCGTCCCCCCGTCCCTTTCTTCCGTCCCGTCCCCCCTTCACCCTCCTCCCCCCTACCCCCCTCCCCCCTCGAATGGGCATTGGTGTACGGTGCCTTTTTATTTTTGACCTCATGGTGTCATGGCTCTGAGTGACAGCAAAGTGACTCCAGATTTCATCAACTTGATCACCGTAGTATTGGTGAGGCTGTTATTCTGCTGTTTTCGGCTGTCAGAGAGAGAGAGAGAGAGAGAGAAAGAGAAAGAGAGAGAGAGAGAGAGAGAGAGAGAGAGAGAGAGAGAGAGAGAGAGAGAGAGAGAGAGAGAGAGAGAGAAAGAGAGAGAGAGAGAGGGAGAGGTCGGGCGACATTATAAATGAATCACCTGCAGTATATGGCGGCTTATGCAGGTGGTGGAGAAGTGATGTGTGCCAACATGTTGTGTTTTGACGTAATCAAGCTTACCTCTGCATTGTTATGGTAATCGCCCCCCCCCCCCCCCCCCCCCCTCTCGCCTACCCTCCCCCTGGCCCCTCCCTCACTCCGCCTCGTATTCACATAATAAACAATCACATGGAGCAACCCCCCACAGAAACACAGAAACACACACCTAAACACACACAAGACATACTCAAACATGCCAAGGCACGCACACACACATACACGCACACCTAAACACACACAGAACACTTACTCACCCACACACACAAAGACACACGCATGCGTGGATGCTTACGCAACACGCGGCTGTGTGTGTGTGTGTGTGTGTGTGTGTGTGCGCGTGGCGCCGCCTGCGTGTGTCGTTCATTACTCGGCTCAAACCGAGGATTAGGCTGAGGCGGAAGCAGATTATGGGGGCAGAGAAACTCTTAGTGTTTTTTTATTTCTGCATTTCACGACTTAATCAGAAAATAGGAGGAAAAGGGGAAAAAACAGGAGGAAATCAAAGCGGTGGATCTCGTCGGGCATTCCCTTTGATGTGTCAGGGCTGATGCAAACACCCCTGCTGCATCCCCCCCCCCCCCCTCTCGGCCCGGGGTCTCAGAGTCCAACGGCAGGTTTTCATCACCTGGCTGCCGCTGCTTATTTACCACCGAGGCCCCAGATCCAACCTCCCCCGTCCCCGCACATCTGCTCCGAGAACGGCCTGACGGATCCTCTAGGATGAGGAGAAGGGTAGCTGTGTGTAGTCAGGAATAAGGGTTGTTGTAGCAGTATGTAGTCTGGAATAAGGGTTGGTGTAGCCATGTGTTGTCTAGAATAAGGGTTAGTGTTTTAGTGTGTTGTCTAGAATAAGGGTTGGTGTAGCAGTATGTAGTCTGGAATAAGGGTTATTGTTTTAGTGCGACGTCTGGCATAAGGGTTAGTGTGTAGTCTAGAAAAGGGTTAGTGTAGTAGTGAATAGAATAAGGGTTGGTGTTTTAGTGTGTTGTCTAGAATAAGGCTGAGTGTAGCAGTGAGTAGTCTAGAATAAGCCTGAGTGTAGCAGTGAGTAGTCTAGAATAAGGGTTAGTGTTTTAGTGTGTTGTCTAGAATAAGGCTGAGTGTAGCAGTGAGTAGTCTAGAATAAGGCTGAGTGTAGCAGTGAGTAGTCTAGAATAAGGGTTAGTGTTTTAGGGTGTAGTCTGGCATAAGGGTTAGTGTGTAGTCTAGAAAAGGGTTAGTGTAGTAGTGTGTAGTCTCGAATAAGGGTTGGTGTTTTAGTGTGTAGTAGTCTAGAATAAGGGTAAGTGTGTAGTCTAGAAATTGGGGTTAGTGTAGCAGTGTGTAGTAGTCTAGAATAAGGGTTGGTGTAGTGGTGTGTAGTAGTCTAGAATAAGGGTAAGTGTAGCAGTGTGTAGTAGTCTAGAATAAGGGTTGGTGTGTAGTAGTCTAGAATAAGGGTTGGTGTAGTGTGTAGCCCAGAATAATGGTTATTGTAGTAAGTAAGTAAGTAAGTAAGCTTTATTTAGTATCGATTTATCTAGTAGTGTGTTGTCTAGAATAAGGTTTAGTGTAGTAGTGTGTAGTAGTCTAGAATAAGAGTTATTGTTGTAGTGTGCTGTCTACAGTAAGGGTTAGTTTGGTAGTGTGTGGTCTAGAATAAGGGTTAATGTACTTGTGTGTAGTCTAGAGTAAGGGTTGGTGTAGTGGTGTGTAGTAGTCTAGAATAAGGGTAATTGTAGCAGTGTGTAGTAGTCTAGAATAAGGGTTGGTGTAGTGGTGTGTAGTAGTCTAGAATAAGGGGTAGTAGTTTGGTAGCCTAGAATATGTTTTAGTTTAGTAGTGTGCAGTCTGGAGTTAGGGTTTATGTTGTAATCTAGAATAAGGGTTGGTGTAGTAGTTTATAAGGGTGGGAATCTCTTGGCACCTCACGATTCGATTCGATTCCGATCATGAGGTCAACGATTCGATTCCGAAGCGATTATCAATGCATCTTGATGCATCTCGATGCAACAATTTTTTTTTGTGTACATTTCCATGCGTGATTTTCAAAAATATATATATACATCTGGGTTTGCTACTCAGAGTTTGCTAATCACTTCCTACTTTTGTGATGATCATTAAAGACATCAACAGAGGAATTAACTTATCTAATATTTCATAAGAAAGAAAGCTTTTGTCACAAATATGACTTTCTATGAACAATGCAATCATCAATGCAGCTTGCATTATAACACAATATGGAAGCATGCAAAATATAGGTTTCAGTTTTATTTTCTTTCTAGTCTTTATTTTCTATGTCATTAAAGGAAAAGCTGCTCTTGAATCAGAAGGAGTTCTTGTGTCTGGCTGTGAGTTTGCGCGCATGCTATGCATAGGCTGAATCGCAATTGTGTCAAGACAAGTCAGATTGGCCTAAACACACTGTAGATTAATTCAATAATTTAAAATTACAAAAATTATCCCTTCTGGCGAACATAATGTTGCAGCAGGCAAAAAAGAAAAAATAAAGTATTTTAATTCCGATCATTAATTTATCTGCATCGAGACAGAATCGTTCTAGCGAGAATCGCGATGCATCAAAGAATCAATTATTTTTCCCACCCCTAGTAGTTTATAGTCTAGATTAAGGGTTAGTGTGGTTGTGTGTTGTGTGTTGTAGTCTAGAATAAGGTTTAGTAGTACTAGTCTAGAAAAGGGTTAGTATAGAAGTGTTTGGAAGTTTAGAATAAGGTTAAGTATAGTAGTGTGTAGCAGTAGAATAATGGTTAGTGGAGTAGTCTAGAATAAGGGTTAATGTAGCAGTGTGTACTAGTCTAGAATGATGGTTAGTGTGGTAGTGTGTTTAGTCCAGAATAATGGTTAGTGTAGTAGTCTAGAATAAGGGAGGGTAGTAGAGTTTGGTAGCCTAGAATACGTTTTAGTGTAGTGTGTTCAGTCTGGATTTTGGGTTTCTGTGTTGTAATCTAGAATAAGGGTTAGTGTAGTTGTGTGTAGTAGTCTAGAATAAGGGTTAGTAAGCCTATAGAAGTGTTAGGTAGTCTAGAATTAGGTTTACTGTAGTCGTTTTTAGTAGTCTACGGTCAGTGTGGCAGTGTGTAGTCTAGAATAAGGGTTAGGATAGTAATAGTCTAGAATAAGGGTTAGTGTGTAGTCTAGGATAGTCTAGGGTTAGGGTAGTTTGTGGTAGTCTAGAATAAGGGTTATATTAGTAGTGTTTAATCTAGAAGGGGGTCTAGGGTAGTAGAGTTTAGTAGTCTAGACTCTAGAGTAAGAGGTAGGATATTGATTACCGTGTGTTTGGAAGGGGAGAGGCTGTGTTTTCGGTGGGCATCGTGTGAGCATTTGATCTGAAAGCCTGCAGGCCATCGTTCCCTGGTCCTCCCTGTCCACCCGGAGAAGAGAATACGTCCAAGTGAACGGATCAAAGCTGGGACGGAAGGCTTCCTTCAGGAGAAGAACCGTCATGCAACACTGCCATCTCTGGTGTCTTTTCTCCGATTAGATCAGTTACTGTTTTGAATTTGCGGTGCCAAAATACTTGATGCCAAAACAGTTGGCTGTCGCTTTCTTCCGCCCGTTTGTGTTTAATGTACAATGTGGACGAGGCAAAACAGTTGCTTCAAGAGAGGGAATGGTCAATGATCACTTCCTGTGTCAGGGAGGCTCTTGGCTCATGGCATGGGATTGCATCGTCTCATCCTGGGTTGCAATTGGGTAATGCTGTGGTTATGAGATTGTGTGTGCGTGCTATATGTATGTATACATACAGCGAGAGAGGGAGAGTGTGTGTAGGTGTTTCTGTGTGTGTTGTCTGAGTATGCTTGCATGAATTTGTGTTAATGCCTGTTTAGTGTTTGTGAAGGTGTGTGGGTGTGTATTTGAGTGTTTGTGTGGGCAATTGTATATGTGTGTGTATATGAGTGTTTGTGTGTGAGTATGTATGTGTGTGTATATGAGTGTTTGTGTGTGAGTATGTATGTGTGTGTATATGCGTGTTTGTTTGTAGTGTGACTGCGTTTGTGTGAGTGTGCGCGTGTAGCTGACGTGTGTGTATTAGTAAAAACACAGAGACAGCACGGTGCAGAGAAACAGCAGCAAGGTACGGTTAGAAGATGAACACGTAAATAAAACATTGCTATGAATTAATATTAATATTCAACCGGAACTCGTGTGAGAACTTTCAATGCAACAAAATAAACGATGCTGGCAAAAAAGAGAGTGTGAAGAAAGAGTGATCCGTGCCCTTGGCCTTGCGGAGGCTTTTAATATTCCCAGTATGCTCTGCTGCGTTGTGTGCATTCTCCCCCGCGTGGGACCACCAAATGAGCTTTTCTGACACGCCGGCGCGGCTCAAACGGGAGGACCAAGGTCAGCACGGGGGAGCGCACGGCGGGGCCGGGCGGCGCCACGCATCCGAGATTCACACGCCGTCCGCGGTGGGCCGGGGCGCGGCCAGGAGGACGTGGAGCCGGAGACGAACCGGGCGGGGCGCCGGGGTCTCCGGTCCTCAGGGGCCCCGGAATTAGTTTTCCTTTCCTAATGCGCGGCACAGGCCCGGCGGGAGATGGGGAAGTTTAACGGCGTTGGACACAGCTGTTAGCCGGAGGGGTGGACTCCATTACTCGCATTCTTTCCTTTGGTTGCAAGTTTCACTTTATTGATCTGATGGGACTTTCTGAATACTGGCAGAGGGTTGCAGAATGTGGCCATTTTCAAAGATATTCTTTCAGTACAGTTTCTTGTTTGTCTTGGTTCGTATTTCTGTTGACCAGAACACAGGAATAACAATGTCACAGATTTCAAAGCGATGTTCGCATTTTTGCTTTGATGAAGAACCGAACTCTGCCATGGAATGCCATGGTCACTTTTCAGTGATTTTCCTGATGTTCTAATCTGAGAGTCCATTTTGTGGTGGTACCACTTTACCTGGAATGTGAGTTTCCTCTCCTGACTCTGGAACTCTAGCTGAACAACCGCCCAAATGTAACTGCAGAGCAGAAGGGAATCAGATCCAATGGCTGGGGATTGGGACACGTTCGAAAAGAATCCTATTATTTAAAAGAGCACGGTGGATGGGATCGAGTTGCCGGCGGTTCTTTTATCACAATGAAAGATGAAAAGGATACGATCTTTCCCAGACCACCAGTCATGTTTCCAGGTACTTATTTTCGGTTGGTCTGTTGTGCGCCCCTGAAATCCTCTTTGTTCAATGCGACAGGATTAGGCCGAACATACTGCTAATATATCTTGGTAAATCCAAGCCAAGGACGGCTTACTCTTTCATCTTTTTATCTGATCCATATTTTTAATTGACTTCCTCACACAAAAGAACCACACAGATCCGATTTAGGTTTTTTAAATAATTATGTCTTAATGATGTGATAATGACTTAATGTAATCTGTGGAGCCAAACCGATAATGGCATCCATAAACCCAATCGTTTACATGTGGTCCGCTGCAAATAGTGGTACTAAAGTTAAAATAAAGCTTGATATAAGCCATCATGGTAGAACAACTCTTTGATGAACGTTAAGGCTAAAAGATGCTGAAATGCTTTTCATGGACGCCCACATTCTATAAAGTCATGCAGTCCCTTTGCCTTCAATTGCGTAGACGTTTGTGTACATGGCCACCTCCGTATTGAAGTGAAAACAAATTTAAATTCCGGTTTGTATTTAGTTTCAGTGGGATGGTTAAATGGCTGCCAATGCGTGGATGTCAGAGCGAGAGGCGGGCGATCCACGGGAAAATAAACCATGTTTTCCCTAATGAGCGGAAGAGTCGACCCTCGAATAAAACTATTTATACGCCTGGGTATAAATAAATGCCCCCCTCATAAGATAGCAGGGAACCATTCATGTATGTATGAAGACCCACACACACTCACATAGACATGTTTGTGTGTGTGTGTGAAACGCTGTGTCTCTCTCGCTAGCTCTCTCTCTCTCTCTCTCTCTCTCTCTCTCTCTCTCTCTCTCTCTCTCTCTCTCTCTCTCTCTCTCTCTCTCTCTCTCTCTCTCTCTCTCTCTCTCTCTCGCTCTCTCTCTCTCTCTCTCTCTCTCTCTCATATACACACACACGCTCTCTCTCTCTCTCTCTCTCTCTCTCTCTCTCTCTCTCTCTCTCTCTCTCTCTCTCTCTCTCTCTCTCTCTCTCTCTCTCTCTCTCTCTCTATCTCTCTCTCAATCTCTCTCTCTCTTTCCCCCCCCACCTCTCCGTCTCTCCCTTTCATCTCTCTCTCTCTCTCTCTCTCTCTCTCTCTCATATACACACACACGCTCTCTCTCTCTCTCTCTCTCTCTCTCTCTCTCTCTCTCTATCTCTCTCTCAATCTCTCTCTCTCTTTCCCCCCCACCTCTCTCTCTCTCTCTCTCTCTCTCTCTCTCTCTCTCTCTCTCTCTCTCTCTCTCTCTCTCTCTCTCTCTCTCTCTCTCTCTCTCTCTCTCTCTCTCTCTCAATCTCTCTCTCTCTTCCCCCCTCCTCTCGGTCTCTCTCTCTCTCTCTCTCTCTCTCTCTCTCTCTCTCTCTTTCCCCCCCTCCTCTCCGTCTCTCTCTCTCTCTCTCTCTCTCTCTCTCTCTCTCTCTCTCTCTCTCATATATAAACCAACACAAACAAACGCCAATGCCTGATAGATGGAGATATCCAGCAGGGTTCTTCTCATCTTGTCCGTAGCCATCAAAGAGACGGAGAAGGAAGCAAGCCTTAAATGTACAACATAAGAACCATGTGTATTTATGCAGAAGCCTAAGGGTCATATGCAAACGAGGACTATGAATTCATTACATAATTCCTTAATCCTCCCCTCTCAATATTAACATTAAGTGTTAGAATATTTAGAAGGTCAGAAAGGAGTGGGAAACACGTGTGACCTGCTGCCGAGTAAGCATCCCTACTTACACACGCATGCACACGTATGCACCCACACAGATACACACACGCACACACACACACACACATGCACACACGCACGCACGCACGCACAGAGACACACACACACACACACATACATAATGATGCACGCACACACCACACACACGCACGCACAGATGCACACACACACACACACACACACAAATACAAACTCAGATACACACACAAACACACACATACACATTGATTCACACACACACACACACACACACACACACACACACACACACACACACACACACACACACACACACACACGCGCAAGCAAGCACAGATACACACACACACACAGATACAAACTCAGATACACACAATCACACACACACACACACAAATACACACAAACCACACGCACCAACCACTCATACACAAAGACACTATCTCTAACACATACATGAACACAAATTATGTTTGCTTTTTCATATGATCACATATATGATGCTTTATAAATTGTCATTAGTTAGAAAGAAGGGAATGATAGAGATTCACATTTCCTTCTTGCTGCTCGATGAGATGTCAGCTCTTAGCGTGAATATGTCATTTTAAATTCTGGTGTTCGGAAATTGAAGGATTTATGTATGTCCTTAACAAAAATCATCCATGGATATGTAATATAATTTCATAATCCTTCAGAGGCTCCTATTCACAGCAGATCAACCCCTAAGCCCATTGTGTATCGAATAAGGTTGTCTCCACATGGCTGTCCTTGTAAGGACATCCTCTTCAGGATGTCCTCTAAAGGGCATCCTTATATGGACGTCCTTATAAGACCGTTCTCAGTAGGATGGACTCATAGGACTGTCCTTTAAAGTGCATCCTTATATGGATGTCCTCATGTGAATATCCTACTGAGACTGCCCTTATATGGATGTCCTCAAACCGATATCTTACTGATACTGTCCTTATATGGATGTCCTCATAAGACAGACCTTATATGGACGTCCTCATACGGATATCCTCATGAGACTGTCCATATCAGGATGTCCTCGTAAGACTGGCCTCATATGGATGTCCTCATCAGGATGTCCTCATATAGATGTCCTCACGAGACAGTCCTTAGAAGGATGTCTTTATTAGGACATTGTCATAGGAAAGTCATTATTTGGATATCCTCATAAGACAGGCCTTATATGGACGTCCTGATTAGAATACCCACATTATGACTTCCTTATGAGGGCATCCCGACGTGGGCCGTCCTTACATGGAGCGCTTCAGAAGGAAAGCAAAACAACATAAAATAGCTAAAGTGAAAGGTGCTCTCAGAGCACCAGGGCTGCGCTCACACCACCAGAGTCATGACGCGGGCTGACCGGCTGAGTTTGCATGGACACGAACGTCCCAAGGGGGGGGGGGGGGGGGGACGACGACTCCTCTCACACGGCACTAAGATGACAACGCCTTCGCCACTCTGAGGCACGCATGCAGCTGGCCATGCTACATGCTGTCCGTCTCACGCTTCCACCAGATCTGTAGCCTCACGGAGGATCCTACTGTTTGTACTGTTCACCTACGGTCCTTGCTGACTTTATTGTATTTGTTCTTCCGGCGAGGTACCTTGAAACATGGAGGTTCAGGGATGTTCGTCCTTCCCATGGTGGTCCAAACAGGTGCCACGCCATGCCCCCTATTACCGTGGCAACGCTGATTATATCACAATGGCGTGGCTGAAGGATGGCCTACTAAATTGTTCATTAGACAGCACAGAAGCTGCTCTTAAATTAGACGTGGGATCGGAGTCTCTGTCAGCCTCATAACTCAGCGACTCCCTCCTCTCTCTCGCTGCCCGGCAGCCAGGCCGTCGCTGCATCGCTCAGACGCAGGTCTGGTTGTTCAGGTATCGATAGGCAACGGTGGTTACAACATCTGTGATGTCAAGTGGGATACAGAGAGTTTGTTGTAAATCCCCCGCAGCGATCGAGTCCCGAGCATCCATCTTGAGCCTCTGACAGAAATGCTGGCTCGACATGGAAGCATAGTTGTACGAGCGAAGTGATACATTTTGTTATTGCTATTTATGACGCTGTTGTCGGTTTCACCTTCAATATTTGTGATTGTAGTTTGGGATAAGTGCTTTACAAGGATTTTTTTACAAGGATCGGCATTGTAATTATTCGACCGATAAAATTGATACAACATATTTTATTGGTGTTATTACTGCTTCTATTGTAATGCAACAGTAAGTCAACTGAAGCCAGACGAGCGAACTGCAGTGACTGGGTTTTGTTTACAAGACCGGGGCGCGTTTACAAGAATTAAATAACTGGATGTGGATATCGTTAATTCTTTGTTGTGACAAAATGGAGCAATCATTTCATTTGAATACCCCGGATGTTGTGATTGCTCCCCGAACTGTCGGATGCCTTGGGAGGCACGTTGTTGTGTTGCCTCTCGAACCGAAGAGGTCACCTTCGCTCCCAGGTTTTATCGGTCCATTTGAATCTGTATTCAAAGCAAACTTCTGAAGGATTGCCTGTGAAGGTTTGTGACTTGCAGGAGTATCCTTGGGTGCACGAGAAGGACAAGAGTGTCGTACGATCGCTTGAGGGATTGCAGATTTGGGCAACGCTATTGTGTTGACTACTATTTTATCTAGCGTGCCAGGGAACCAGAATTATTAGCATTGTATATAGCATGTCATTCAGAAAAATCTGTGTCGTATGAAAATCATATAAAATCTTATGTTTTGGACGCCCTCCACCATTGTCCCTCAACCAGTTTGTGAATGTTACAGGCAAAGTGCCTGACATGAGAGGCTAGGCTAATGCCACGGTGTGTGTGGATGTAGGGAGCATCTGAGAGAGGGTTAAAGTGGTGATATTATGCCATCAGGGTGTGAAGAGACATTATAAGCCGTTTGAAAATCTGCCTTTTCCTTTGTTTTAGTGACATCCCAAGTGGGTATTTCATACTATCACCCCTTTCAGCTTCTCAGGCACCTATAGTAGTACGGCACGGTGTGTGGCACATTTCATGAGAAACAATGCTCATTATAGCGCTCATACTCAACGGCGGGTGTTTGAAAAAAGAAAGATATCATGAGGTTGCCGATGGCCACAGCGAACGTGCTCAGACCAGTTCATAGGGTCTGAATTGAAGCGGAAACAGGGGATCCCTGTTGTTGACCATGGAGGACAACCTCACGCAGAAGAGTTTGGTTGTTTGAAGAACTGGTTAATACAAAAAAGATATGATGAATACAATGCAACATTCATTAACAACTATTTGACTATCTATGCATATGTAACAGAGTTAGAGTAATTCACTACAAAGAGAACACACATGCACCTACAAACACAAACACAAACATGCCCGCACCAATGACACAAACACACACACACACGCATGCACCCACGCAAGCACATGCACGCCACCATACACACACACACACACACACACTTTGTAATCAACATCTTATTATTACATATTGCACCTTTGATCAAACAGACTAATTCATGCCAACATAAAAGCCCCGGTGATTTGACGATTCAGGGGTTGCGTCCTCGTCCCATTGGTTGAAGGCAGCAGTGCCTCTCCCAGAGAGCCATGTGGTCAGACCTCCACAGGTGACATATGGGGAGACCTTCAAAGCAAATGACATTTGCGACTGTCACTCCACAGCTCAGGGGAAATTGATCTGCCACAGATGTGGCAAGTTCAACTGGTGCTGAATAGCAATATCTGCGAGTTAGTGAACAGAATAGAGTTGAGGATATTCCGTCGGAGGAGGTCAACCTTGAGTGCACACCGAGGGGCCTCCAGGAGAGTCATCTGGCTGGCGTTGGATCGCTCGCAGGGGGTTGAGGAACCAAGTCCCATCACAGGATGAGAAATACGCAGTATTGGTGCAACGAGACACGTATGATGAATAGCAACAGGCTCAATGCAGCTTTGCGTGTTGTTCGACGCCCCATAGCCATGGTGTAAAAATAAAGACCAGATTCAGTGTATTGGAAAGTCAAGACCTAAGATTCCTATTCAGGGCCGGGAATACTGTTCCCCTCTCCCAGTTTTCTTTGGTTACCAAACAGAAACTCTGATTAAATTGGACAACTGCGCTCCACTGACTCTCCTGCTGTCTCTGTGGTGGACATATATATATATATACATATATATACACATACACATGTGAATATGTATATGAATTCTCATCCTCCTTCCAACTGTAGATGATTGTAAGCAGTGGCTCTCTTTGAACGGAGGGTGATGAGTGGGTGGATGACTATGTGAATAGGTACTGTAAAATATAGTCAATATTATCTTTACAACTTTGGTTTTGTCAGAAGCGATTTGGGTTTGCAAGACCGATACACTGGTGCTGCTTTAACCGCATGTCGTAATCATGAAATATATTCAAAACAGTTTTACACAAGTAGGGTCCTGGGCGACTTTATTTGGATAAGTGGGCAGCCAATAGGAGGTCCCAGGGGAGGAGTTACGGCCCCTAGGCCGGCTCTCCTGTCCCGCCCCCTACCCCAACCCCTCACGCCTATCATGTCTTCAGGAAACCACCGAGGCGGTCAGAGCGCATTCTGTCAGAACCAAGGCAAGAGACCTCCTTTAAATCTACTCTGGTTTTATTTGAGTGGGGTGGGGGAGGAGGAGGCAAAATAGGAGAAGAGAGAGATACCAAGAGAGAGAGGGACTGAGAGAGACAGACAGAGAGAGACATAGAGAGAGAGGGACAGACAGCGAGACGGACTGAAAGAGAGAGAAAATAAGAGAGAGGGAGAGAGAGAGGGGCAGAGAGAGAGACAGGCAGAGAGATACATAGAGAGAGAGGGCAGACAGAGAGAGAGACAGACTGACGGAGAGCAATGAGAGAGAGCGAGAGAGAGAGAGAGAGACAGACAGACAGACAGACAGACAGAGAGAGAAAATGAGAGAGAGCTAGAGAGAGAGGGGCAGAGAGAGAGAGAGAGAGGGACAGACAGAGAGGGACAGACTGACGGAGACATTGAGAGAGAAAGAGAGAGCAAAGAGGCATTGTGACATAGAGACAGACCTACAGAGAGACACAGAGTGAGACACAGAGTGACACACAGACACTAATAATGGGAGAAGTGATCCGATTGGAGCGGAGTTGTGGTGTCCTGGTCCCATGCTGTCTCCGTGAGGCTCTCAGCTCGACTCAGTTCCCATAACCTGTAATCAGTAAGGGAGCTTGTGTTCACTCTCCCCTCGTGTTCCCAGTGAAGGCCTATCAACACAACAATTAACTCCGGCGAGGCACGATCAGCCAGCACTCCGCCTCCCAGCCGTAAACACAATTACACCCAGGCTCCGAGACGTCTGCGCCACGCACGACGGGATGGGGGGCCGCCCATCACGCCTCCACCCTGACTACTGCCACTACCATGCTTCCACTCCACTAGTACAACATCCACCACCACCACCACTCCTCCACCACCAGGACCACTGCGCCTCCACCACCACCACCACAACCACCACACCTCCACCCAAAGGCACCCACAAACACACACCACACAGACACACACAAACTCACACAAAGATTGGCCTGCCAGGAACCTCAACGTGTTTCTTTGAAAGACGATATGAGATTAGTTTGTCTGCCTAGAATGTGAACACACTCTTGCAACGTTTAAGGCGCCAGCGTGCCACACGCCTTCTGAAGCCTCATATGATTCAGCCAGATTTCATTCATGTCACACTAGATTCATTTTATTGACATCGTTTAGTAATTAGCCAAGTCACTTGGGAAGTGGGTGCCTGTTTTATGATATTTGGCATGTTTGCGTGCGTTTGTGTGTGTGTACGTGCATTGGGAGCCTGCGTGTGTGTGTTGTTCTGTAAGCTCTCTTTTTCCTTGTGGAAATGTCCAGGTTTTTTCAATAAATCTTGCGCTGGTTGGGCCATGGGTAATTGACAGGTTATGTTCTCCCGAGGAAGGCATTAGCATACCGGGTTCCGTGCCTGGCCGTGAAGTGATTCCCACCTTGCTTTAAAAGGCACCGAATGGATGGCCAACACAGAACACAGAGAGAGAGAGAGAGAGAGAGAGAGAGAGAGAGAGAGAGAGAGAGAGAGAGAGAGAGAGAGAGAGAGAGAGAGAGAGAGAGAGAGAGAGAGAGAGAGAGAGAGAGAGAGAGGGGAGAGAGAGAGAGAGGCAGAGAGGGCAGAGAGGGGCAGAGAGAGAGAGAGAGAGAGAGAGAGAGAGAGAGAGAGAGAGAGAGAGAGAGAGAGGGGGGCAGAGAGAGATGGTCAAAGGGAGAGATTGTGAGGGAGAGAGAGAGACGGAGGAGCAGGAGAGAGAGAAAACATCTTCCTCCACTTTCAACACAATACACTTAAAGTTTAAACACACACACACTCAAACATACACACACACACACACACACACATGCACAAACCCACCCACACAGACAGACACACACACACACATGTGCAAACGCTTACACAACCATGAACTCTGACTGCATTGATTCACAGAGTGAGTCGCAAAAACATATTTTCAGGAGGTGTTTGTAGTAAATATAACATTCCCATCTCCCACAGTCCACTCAGGATAGCATGGCCATCAAAAGACACGAATAACCCCCACATGTTTGAGGTCTTATGAGTCACTTCAAACCGAGCATCTGCCAGCAGCACCATAGGACTAGCATACTGCGTAGCAAACACAAGGAGTGCTTTACTGTGTAGCCATACCTCATCCCAGTCACTGGACGGGATGTTAACTTAACAGTGAGGCTGTACAGCCATGAAATTGCATTAATGATGACAAGGACAGACCGCTAAATCTATGACCGGTATATCGTACTTTATGAATATTGGCTAGGGCACAAATCCATGTATGCACGTAGCGCTTGTGAAAAGCAGCAAGGCAAGACCACAGCCATCTTGTGGTCGGTTAAGAGTCTAGCTTGGCTCCCCTCTGTACCAAACCATTTAAACATAGTAATCATCTTGTATGTTCTTAAACTGTATTGAGTATTGGGCGTAAGCCACAATTGAATCCATATGAAGCACCTTGGCATTTGGAGGACAAACGATGTACTGGGCGACGGCCATCTTGTGGTGAGCGGTGAACAGACCCCGGGGAATCCAGGGTAATGAACGACCATTACTCTGATTGCTACTAAATATTTCAAAGATGATTTTGTCCCGTATATGTCACGGCCCCTTCGTCCATGTATTGCGTCTTTCCTCCCGTCTGCTTCTTGGCCCTCTTTGTGAGAGAGCATCGGATCTCAGCGGCGGGCTTCGGCGAAGAGGAGGAGGGAGAAGGAGTGAAACATGAGAGGAGGCCAGGGACTGGAGAAAGGATGTGGTGATGCTGAGATCACGACCGTGTGCTCGATAGACTCTGAAGTCGATGTTTGGGAACCCAGCGCTGATCTCATGTATACCATCAGAGGAGTCGCGGTTCCGGGATTCCTTGATGTAAAGGCGTCTCTAATGTACAATACCAGAATTATAAAACAGATTTCTGGATTTTTTATGTGGTTGTCATATCATTATGTTATCCCTTTTTTTTATAATAATCTCCAAAAGGGCATGGTCGTGGTTGCAAAATGATCCTTCCTCCATGTTTGCTTGGAGTTGCCCTTTCACTCACTGTACAGACGGGTATCCTTTCTCCGTGGTGACTAGGAGTAGCCTTTTCCCTCCCTTGTACAGAAGTGTATCCTTCCTCCATGGTGTCTATTACTAGCCCTTTCACTCCACTGTATAGAAGGATCTACATTACTTCATCCACGGTGACTAGGAGTAGCCCTTTCACTCACTGTACAGAAGGGTATCCTTCCTCAATGGTGACTAGGACTATCCCTTTCACTCCACTGTATATGAGGATCTACCTATAACCTCATCCACAGTGACTAGAAGTAGCCCTAGTCACCGCTGTACAGAAGGGTATCCTTCCTCCATGGAGACTAGGACCAGCCCTTTCCCTCCACTGTACAAAGATCTCATTCCTCCATGGTGTCTAGGAGTAGCCCTTTCACTTCCAAGTACAAAAGGGTATCCTTCCTCCATGGTGACTTGAAGTAGCCCTTTCACTCCTATGTACAAAAGGGTATCCTTCCTCCATGGTGACTTGAAGTAGCCCTTTCACTCCTATGTACAAAAGGGTATCCTTCCTCCATGGTGACTTGAAGTAGCCCTTTCACTCCTATGTACAGAAGGGTATCCTTCCTCCAGGGTGTGTAGTAGTACCCCTTCCCCTTCACTGTACAGAAGAGGCAGCTGCTGCCGTCTCATGTCCTCAGCTGGAATCCTTGCCTCCATTGTCCCCCTGATATTGACACGGTTCACGCTCAAGCAGGCCATTGTCAAAACAACAGCATTTTAATGAAGCTCTTTTCATAACTCGGCAGCGAATGACTGCTCTCTCCACGTCGCCAAGAGATGCTCTCACTTTAATTGGAACGAGCCCACCGCAGAGCCAACTTTAATCCCCCTATCCACCCCCCACCTCCCACTCACGCCCCCCCGACCCTGCCCCATGCCCCCCATCCCTTGTCCTTATACCTCCCCCCCCCCCCCCCCCCCCGCCCCTTCCCCCCCTCCCAGACCAGGTTTTAGCCTGAGATACGTCACCGCGACGGTGCCTCATCTATTTTACGGCTGAATCAGGTTCGTTTACGACTAATTAAAGCCATTTAAAATGGCACGGGCTAATGCGTTTCCCCCTCAGATAGCGGAGACGCTGCGACAGCCCGGCGTATTTCAGCGGCGAGGTCAAGATGAGAGTAATTAACTGGCTATTAACGACCCAGCTGAGGACGGGCTCAGCTCACTCCCGGCCCGAGACGGGAGGTTAGCCCAAAGACGGCGGATACCGAGCGTGGCGGGTTTGAAACCCGACCGCCTTCCGCACTTTGAATCGAAAGCTCTCCTCATTAAAATAAGGATCATTTAAAATCATTAGGAATATTAGAAAGCCGAGCAGCCTTTGTTATCCGGGGGCCGCCACTCTTATTGTGAATGTAGATTGATAAAGGCACTCATAATTATGTTAAGCTAATCACCGTCGATTTTACAAAGGCCATTCATACATTCATATTAAATTCATGAAAGGAGTGTAATGCTAAGGGAGCCACAGCTGGAGGTCACTAACATACCTACCCAGGCACCTATTGTTTTACCACAGTGGACTAAAAAGGGTAACACAAAACACAAAGGACATGAAACTAGCAGGCAATGGCTGTCATGAGACCAATTTCAATAGCCGAGTAATGCGTAAAGTCCTTCCTTTTTTTAACAAGGAAATATCCTACAGTTTCAAATGAATTATAGAGCATTATAATTTCAAACAAAGACTGTGTTATCCCAATTGACTTCAAAGTGTTGCCCTCTTTTCAGGCAAGTAGACGTGACGGAATGCAAGTCTGAGGAGCCTTCAGATGGTCTGAAGTCTGCAGACAGTCAAATGGTCTGAACTTAAGGCTGGTTTGGCTCCTCTCACCCTACCGGTAGACGTCACGCAGAACGACCCTTCAGACAGTCTGAAAAACAAACAATGTGGTCATCCGTTTCTTAGACAATATTGCATGAACCCCAATAGGAACCATAATCAGCACCATGGCATTAGAAGGTAAAAAAGTTAACATCTCTCCAACAAGGTTCTTAAGATAAACTATTCGCAGAACAATTAGGTTCTGCATATGTCCACTATAAAAGACAATATTATGAAAGGAAATATACTATCTGCCGCCACTTAAACGGACCCCAAAGTGATGCAAATCCCTCTCAAATTGATTCCGCCAAAACAAGAGTCCGGCGGTTTCTTGATCAGAGGACCAAGATGGCACCGATTACTCCAAGGTCACGGACGGTTAATTCCACGGGAAAGCGCCGGCGGGATTGGCGGCCGCAGGAGCCAGATGTAGAGCAGCGGCAGCAACATGGTGGCTCACGTGTTTCCACAGCTAGGCCGGAGCTGAGTGTGCAGGATCCGCTCACTACACAGGCGGTGGATGCAGGAAGAGGTGCATGGGAAAGGAGGGGGGAAAAAAAAAAAAACAGGGACAGGGATTCTATTGCCAATTTGACTCCATCTTCAAAGAGATTAACATAGTGCCTGTTTCCCTTTTATCTTCCTCTAATTTCAGGGATGCCAGCCAGAGTTAAAGTGCTGTGTGAATAAGTAAGGCTTATGAATATGACACACACAAAGAGGCTTAGAGGAGGAGCCTCTGCCTGAGTTTTGATAGCTGAGGTGAAAATAGGAATCTTCATTTGCATAGCTGCAGGACTATTAGTATCTCTGTTACACACCAACAATGCCCCTTGGTTTGATGGTAATATAATTGGATCAATAATGTGAAATAGTTGCAGTATTTGTATAATTGGCTCACTTCCACTGCAGAGCTGCAATTACTGTCTCACGCTGGGTGAAGATGTTAGATATTCGGGCTTCTTCAGGGCAATGAAACTGGGCTACAGGCGCCGTTGTCATTAATTAACATTGGGAGCAGTTTAAAATTGGGCCATATCCATTTTGTTTTCATAGTGTTGTGTGCTGATAAAATGTTATCCCATAAAGCAGGCGGTTGGCAGTCAGTGAGTAAAGAAAACTGCTCTTTCCCCGTTCAATGAATGGTTTTCAATGTGCATCAAGTGAATTAATGGAATTCAATGCATATAGAGTGGAGATAGCTGGTGAATTCATCTCACTCCCAGGTGTGCAGGACTTTTCATTGTTTGGCAGAATTGAATGCATGCCGACACAAGCACCACTTAATGACTTGTTTTCCATGTCAGCAACAAAATAGTAGTGTGCAGCTGCTTGTTTTGTCTGTTCAGTGTGCCAGAATAACAAGTTTTGAACTGTGCCTTCCCAAAATGTGGAGTTTGGTGAGGTGAGAGATTAGAGAAAGCGGTCTGTTAATCACCACTGGTCCGGCTGTTTCAAACGCAGGCCTGGAAGATTCAGAGGAAAAAAGAGAAAGTGTGCAAAATGGAAATTCTGGGCTGCGAGCACATTCAACAAAACCTCCCCTCCCGCCGGCAGACTGCAGTACGAACTTCAACCTCCATCACCACCACCTACCCCCGACTGCTACATGCATAGTTTAATGACTTTCCATGAAACTTTATCTGCCAGCTGCGTTTTTTACTTAAAACTTGTGCTACATATCAACTCGGTCCCTGTGGAAGGTACATCGTAGGCTCTCTTCTGCAGTGCCAGTCAGCAGTATACACCGGAGAACTTGGTGTCACCTCCGCCAACTCCATGGCTTCCTCAGAGAGGAACCTCTTTGTCTTTTGCTTCCCTCGCGTTGCTGTCACCAACATGAAGTGATTCATATGAAGTGGAGAGCACAGGCCTGTGAACGCTGATGTAGAGAGGACGGTTCTATCAGACCGGGAGGGAGGCAACGCAGGAAATAATCGGAGCGGAGGTGAGGGAGGGAACGAGAGAGAGAGCGAATACTGGTGCATTGGTTTTGTTTTACGATCACAATAAGCTTTTCTTCAACCTGTTTAATAGGTCAAACCGTACTTTCTCTCCTCACAACGATGACTCCTCCATACCTAGCTGTTCACTGCTCCTTTAGCATAACCCTCCCTGTTCCTCGCACAACCTGTCATTAAGTCGTTTCATTCCCTTGTGGCGACGACTGTGCTGCACAGAGCGATTAACGTACAGCCGTCTGAACTGTGAGCTACGGCCTGTATGTATTTACTGGGTTCATCGACTCAGAGATGAGGATGGTTGAAAGAGGACTCGAGGACTTGAAACACTGTGTGCAAAGAAGATAACATCCCATGATCCAAAACCACCCGATAGGCTGTAAACCCACATGATCGCTGTCTCTGGAAAACAAATTCAACCATGATAATGGGATAACAGAGAGAGTTCCTGTTACGGAAAACAAAGCGTGTTCGGGTGTTTACAGGGACGCTTCTGTTGTAAGTGCAGCCTCCAGCCGCCGCAGCCTCCACCACCACACCACTGTGCAAAGCGGTCTGGCCAGGTTCATGATGATGATCATGTCTGCTAATTGGCCAACGCTGACTACACCACATTAATGGACGACACCTGAGCCCAGTTTTAAAGACGGGGAACCAGTCCCTGATGAAGAGGGCGGCAGCCAAAACCACTTTGCGGAGCATCTGCCCATGAAAACAAAACAAAACACAAAAAATGCAACATGATTAAAATCAACAGTACATATTCTGACACCTTCTATGTAGAAACTATAGATTTGGTGACGAATGCAAATTTTTTCACTAGTCTGCTAAGGATCTGGAGTGAATGAGACGTGGGCTGGTGTCTCATGTCAAGGGTGCCAACACACAGCAGCTGTGCTCAGCACGGCTCTGATAAGGCAGAATTCTGACTTTGCCTTGTAATACTGTGTGACCGCCAGCAAGTTTTGCTCGGGCCCGTACAACCCGGAGACTGGAAACCCGGAAACATCCCAGCGAGGCTGGGAGTCTAAGCAGGCATGGATGAATTGTTTTTTTTAAAAGGCCCTTCACTTTGATTCAAGCTGGATAAAACCGAACCCACATTATTTTCACATTGGCTATTTATTCTCCTTCTACCTATCAGCCAAAAAAAAAATCAATTTCCGGGAAACCAATTCATCTCCTGTGAAAACACCAGGTGGTGGTCCGTCATGGGTCTGGTGAGGATGCCACAGGGTTTCCATTCCAGCTTCAATCAGCAGCTTACTGCAAAGCCCAACTGGTCTCAGTGCCCAGGGTTAATGTACCTCCTTCCCCACTGAACTCCTGAGCTCCTGAACATGGTAGGTGGAAGAAGGTCTCCAGTGGTCTACTCAGCTGTATAAGCCTTGCCTGCACCTCCCATTTAGTTTGACACCGTTCAGGTTCTCCTCCTCCCAGTGTGCCCTCCACTCCCAGTCTGTCCTCCCCAGTCTGTCCTGCTCTCCCAGTCTGTCCTCCACTCCCAGTCTGTCCTCCTCTCCCAGTCTGTCCTCCTCTCCCAGTCTGTCCTGCTCTCCCAGTCTGTCCTCCACTCCTAGTCTGTCCTCCTCTCCCAGTCTGTCCTGCTCTCCCAGTCTGTCCTCCCCAGTCTGTCCTGCTCTCCCAGTCTGTCCTGCTCCCCCAGTAAGCAGGCTCTGCATTAATCGGGTAGGGGGGGGGGGCATGGCTACTTTCCTGCCCAGTTCACCTCGTGGGAAATCAGTTCAAAGCACACGGTGAGAAGGAGATCAACCCAGACAGAGTCCCCGGCTGGGAGATCGTTCTCACTGAAGTTCCCTGGGACCGATCTTCCTCTGGAACGGAAGAGGTGTATAGAATACTGGAGCCCCGTGCTCAGCAGGGAATTCTGTGTACGTGTGAGTGTGTGAAATAAGCTACTTATTTAGTCTCTCCTGCATTACGTTCTCCTTAGGTCTCCTTATACCTTTCTTGCCCCTATTCGACGCTAGGGTTGGCCCTCCTGGACACCTATCCGACCAAGAGTGGCTGTGACGCAGGTGGATATAAGCAGGAGAGATTTTTGCTAAAAATATAAACCACAAATATGATAGCAAGTTCAAAATACAAGCGGATTTCCTGCTTTTGTTCATTCATCCCTGCTTTGTGTGATGATGCAGGGGAAAAAAACACGGGGAAATGTAATCCGCAAAGCCTCTGCTCCCTCCCAATTATATGATGGCTTTGGGTTCCTCCCTTAAGCTCTGCTGGCTAAACCGTGCTGGAGTCGCTGTAATAGGCCACCTCATCTGTCAGGGGAGGTTCCCGCTTGTTAAAGTGCACAGGACTTGATCCAGGTCAGAGTGGTACGGTCGGACAGACATGCGGTCGTGACCTTCTGTTTTTCGCCGCCCCAGCACCGGTCGATGGGTTCTCTCTGTGTGCTCCGGAACAAGCGGTCCCACAGCGGTGGAAACACACCAACCTACCGAGTTAAAGTCCAGGCTGCCCGCCGATCGAACGCGTCGGCGGTGACGCGCTCGGTGTGGATCGAGCCCTCCCTTTCTTTCCGTTTGTGTCTGTGTGTGGATAGGAATGGTAGTTAAGACAGCCAATTTGTTCGGCTAAGGGCGGGCAGAAATGCTTAGATAATCGTTCTCGGTTTCATGGGTGAAGTCAGCATTGTTTTTTTTTTCTTTCTGAGGCCCATTAAATCCTAATGAGGACACAAGGCCCAAAAAGTTGTGGAGAAGGAGGTTTTCGGTCTCCTGATTAGGGATCATTAAACCACTTCAATCTATCATATAGGGTTACGGCGTCTGGCTCACAGAGCTCTCCCTCCTTAATGAGTAATGACAACAGTGATGGCATTAATGATGTCTTCATGGCAAAAACAAGTCAACGCCACAACAAAGTACTAACTATTATAATTATCCTCATTATTGTCCTTTTGATTATTATTATTATTATCAGTATTAAAAATAGTATTATAATAATTAGCATTATTATTCACAATAGTCTCAATTATTATATTACTATAAGTCTATTATTATTAACAATAGCATTCTGATGTTATTATTATTATTCATTAGTCAAATCATTATATTATAAAAAAATATATTAACTATATTTAACAATATTATTCTCATATTATTATTATTATTATTATTATTATTATTATTATTAATAATAACAATCCTAGACTATTTCCAGTATCATCCTGTCTCACTGCTGAGAACCAGGGAGCAGCCAGGGTTCTGGACAGACAGACAGGGAGAAGCCAGGGTTCTGGACAGACAGACAGACAGACAGACAGACAGACAGACAGACAGACAGACAGACAGACAGACAGACAGACAGACAGACAGACAAGAGCCAGGGTCCTGGACAGGCAGGGTTCTGGACCGAAAGGGGAGGAGCCAGGGTCCTGGACAGACAGGGTTCTGGACAGAAAGGGGAGGAGCCAGGGTCCTGGACAGATAGGGTTCTGGACAGAAAGGGGAGGAGCCAGGGTTCTGGACGGACAGGGTCGGACAGACAGGGTCAGGGAGGAGCCAGGGCCTGGGTGGTGTGGCTCTGTGGTTCTGGTGGTGGTCCTGGCTCCTCAGGAACTGGAGGGACTGAGTCCTACAGAGTTTGGGTGTGAGTGCTGCTGTGTGTCCTAACCTCAGCACCTAGGTCCAGCTGTCATGCAAGGTTTCTTTTGTGTGAGCACTAGCTCTAGCAATATTATTATATATCTCTATACATTTACTACATGTTTAGCATTATCATGATATAGCTATACAATCCTAAAACAATTTAGCAGCATAAAATATACATATATATTATATTCATCACAGGCTTAGTTATGAAATCACTTTCTAATGTGGAGGGATTCATGATGACGAGGTCACAGAACTCTGACCTTAGTTAGACATTTCCTGTCTTCTGTTCACACATATCCCTCTGAAAGCTGTCTGTTGGTTCACCCATTAAGTAATAACTAACTGTGCACCAATATAGTATCATATAGTCCAGCCTGTGTCAATGTTGACCAGGGTGACAGGGTGATTACAGGAATTGACTTGGACGAGAGCTTGACAACCGCATATCGTACATGGAAGATTACAATTTATAATAGTTTAAATATACAGGTGTGAGCATTCTCCTCACCTGAGACTATTGGTTGCTGTGATATGAGCAGTTGAAATGCCAGTCCTGCCTCGTTAACAAAGAACCGAGGATATAATAGGAAGCAATCTTGTTTAGCCCCTCATTGGACAAAGCACCCCCCCCCTCTCCCGCCCACTCCCCACTGGGGGAGACGGATCTGACCAATCGAGGTGGAGAAGGTTAACATGAACGGGGAAAACATCCGGAACACACACACGCTCGGTGAAGGTGTCGCTCCTCACCTTGTGGGAGACAGGACATGTTGGAAATGTGACACAGAACAGACAATGCGTGGATGTGTGTGTGTGGACGGCTACCGGTAGTTTCGTTCTGAGCCAGAATATTCTTAGCGCGGCCCATGTTTAGAAACCGCCCCCCCACTGTTACCATCACACAAAAAACAACGCACAACACAGAGAGACATTCACTTTGGAGGAAGATTCTGTTGACACGTTTTTAGAAAAGGTCCATGTCAATTGTGTTTGTAGGTTTGCACTGTTTGGGTGATCCCAGTGCTGGCGTTTCACTGATTTTTTCATTGATTCATAACCGCATTATTAAATCTAATCTGTTGCTGGCAATACAAAGTGGAAAAGTTCCAGAACACACCAGAATGAGCACTTGTTAATGGATCGTTTTTATCTGCCAAATAATGAATGGTTCCCATTAATGCAGTGCTTTGACTTTGATGTTGATCCACACACACACGATTACCCACAAAATGTTCTCATAAATCTCCAGTGGAATTCAATACATTTGAATTCCACCGTAGCACAGCCTTCTGCTGCGACTTCCTCCGATGCCACATGGCAGTTTGATTATGTATTCGCTTACCAAGCGAATGCTGCGCTTCCGGAGTAATAGAGGATCTGGGAAATATACAGTCCGTTTAGGATCCGCATATACTGTAAATGTAGAGCGAGAGAGATATGGTATCTGTGTATGAAATCATGCACATTCCTAAAGGGCATTTTAGTCACAAAACCCGTACAAAGTAAAAATGTCCCTTAGATTGACTTACAACCGTCAATCCTACCACACACACAGACCTCTACACACACACACACTTATTGTGTTGATATAAAACTGATAACGATTCTATGCCTGCTAAAATGATCCCTCTATAAGTCATCGCAGACGAGTTAATGAGCTTTGCCCCTCCCACCCCAGAGCTGGTTTATATCCGCTTCTATCCCCCCCTCCCACAGACACGCACGCACACAAACACTCACACACGCGCACACGCACACACACGCACACACCACACACACACACACACACACACACACACACACACATACACACACACACACACACACACACACACACACACACACACACACACACACACACACAAACAGGTCGTAGAGCAGTACAGATACAGGCTCATGGCCAGTCGCATGCCCAGGCAGGAACACCCAGGGATAGCACAGAGAAACGGGAGGGGCAGATGGATGTGGAGGAGGACAGACTGCCTGATGAATAGGAAGCAGCTAAAGATAGAGTTCAGATATACGCCTGGTAAACAACGCTGTTGATGGAAGGCCAAACAAACACATCAACAATTTATGCGTTTTGGTCGCCGCCAGATTGCGGTATTTCGGGGCATTATGGTGAATTTGTGAAATTTATTCTCTATCCACATCATCGGTTGCAATCAAATGATGATTCCTCCTCTGCCAAATCGAAATTCACCGACCATGCTAATTAATTTCTCCACCATAATACATGGTAAATTATTCCAAATCGCTGTTGGGTTTTGAACACTGTCCCAAAGAGCACTGTAGCTTGTCCGGACCAAGCTGAGCAGCAGCTATGACCGGCCCTGAGAACAGAACAGACCGTTCTGCACTCACTGCCTCCACCAGGGAGCGGAATGACCACTAGGGGGCAGGCTTCAGCCTCGCTCCCATGTGCAGCATGCTCCCGTCAATTCTCCCTCCATCTCCCATATTGCGTTCGTTTGTAGTGTGTGTGTGTTTGTGTACATGCTTATGTGTGTGTCTGTGCACATGCTTATACGTGTGTGTGTGTGTGTGTGTGTGTGTGTGTGTGTGTGTGTGTGTGTGTGTGTGTGTGTGTACATGCTTATGAGTGTGTGTGTGTATGGATGCATGCATCAGCAATCTGTCCCTGTTCATAATATATAACGCAGCGTTAGTGAACACATGTTTGGTTCTTCGTTTGGGGTTGTGTGCCACGCGCATTCATCTAAAAATAACACTGGAAGTGGCGACTTAGCATGCTGACTCTGGAGCAGACTGTCGGGCCTGTACTCTGACGCCTCGGATTCAAGACGGCTTGTACTTCTTCACTTTCCTCTCCTTTCACAGCCTCTCACTTAGTCTCTATCCCTCCTTCACCACTAGTTTCCTCTCTCTCTCGCTCTCACTCTCACTCTCTCTCCCTCTATCTCTCTTGCTCCATCCCTCTCTCTTGCTCCTTTTCTCTCTCTCTCTCTCTCTCTCTCTCTCTCTCTCTCTCTCTCTGTCTCCATCTCTCTCTCCCTCGCTCTCTCTGTCTCCATCTCTCTCTTGGTCCATCTCTCTCTGTTTGTGTCTATTACTGTTTGTGTCTCTCTCTTTGCCTATTTCTCTCTATTTCTGTCCCTCCCTAAATATCTCTTTGTCTCTTTAGTCTATCTCACTCTCACTCTCACTCTCTCTCTCTCTCTCTCTCTCTCTCTCTCTCTCTCTCTCTCTCTCTCTCTCTCTCTCTCTCTCTCTCTCCTATCCGTCTCAAGTACTCTCTCTCATCGTAGCTTTCATTCCCAACCCTCCCCATCCTCTTTGTCTGAGACTTCCTGATCCAATCCTGTGTCGCAGACGATCGCGTTTGTCCCCCGTCTTAACACTCTCCGACCTGCGATGCCCCTCCCTACCCACAATGCTTTGCTGCCCTGCTGCCTTGCGTGCGCGGGGAGTGCTACTGCAGGGCCTGCGTCGTCCGGCCGTCTGTCTGCTCTGCGTCAGTGTGTCTGTCACTTGTTGTTGTGGTACCGGGAGCAGATGGCGGGCCGCGATCCCCACTGAGGCGCAGGACAACAAAGTGCAGCTTCAGAGCGCTGAGTGCTTTCCAGCGCAGAAACACACGATCCATTTAAACGGGTTCAACCGCGGTGGTTACTTCTTCTCTTGGAAAAGAAATAACGTTGTGAGCGAGGCTCTCTCTCTCGCTGGATGTGCGTGATATCAGCTGGTTACTGCATTTTAAACACAAGATGTGAGTCCGGCCATCCTATGTTGGAATACTTCACCTTCGTACCGACTTTCATTAAGTGTCTTTATCCGGCACATATCTCACACTTTAAAAATAGCACTTAGCATCGTGTAGCATCTTATCCTAGCTACCTTTGCTGTGTACGGGGAATGGGTAAACCAAGTGATTGTTACTGCTCGGCACTTGGTTCTATGGACATCCTTACTGTACCCACAGTGATATATCGTTGCTCCTTCCTCTGACAAATGTACTTGTTGTATGTCGCTTTGGATAAAAGCATCTGCTAAATGCCCTTAATATAAATGTAAATGTATTTTTTAGTTTTTTCCAAGGTCTAGATAAGAGCTTTTTTAGAGTCAGAGACATAGCAGTTGTGCACCATAAATGTATGTACTATTTTGCACCACCTTGAGTTCTGTAGTACAGTAGAGAGGCTGCTTATAGCAGGACCGGAGGAGATCCGTCCACGCAGCTACAGCTTGAAATAGGCGCCTTGCTGTGTGAGATGGTGTCGGTTCAGAGGAGCCGGCCGGCCGGCCCCCAGGGACAGAGAGTGGGCGGTCTCCAGAGGCCCTCCTCGCTGAATATTAACAACCTGGTTGTTTTCATCTTACTTAAAAGGATTTAATTTAATTTTCTGCCATTATCTGTTGATACCGATCTTACCGAGGGCTCAAACGGATGAGATGAACCGACTGGCTGAATTGCATACGATTTAATATCCTTACCGGGTTTTTGGAGAAGGCGCGGGGAATGGGTTACGCCGTTCGTCTGAACTGTCGGCGCCAGATTAAAACAGTGTTCTAGCTAATCACAAATAAAAAAACATGGGATTAGTCAGCGGGAATTGAGTCAAGGTCTGTGCCCCGAGACGTAATTGAGCTTTTATCTGGAACACGGTGAATAATGCCATTAATCATACAGTAGCAGCCTGTCGACGCCGCCGCGGCCGCTACCTGCGTCAGTTCTTAATTGGATCCTTATTTGGACGGCGTTACAGAACTGTATTTAGGGGCTAAACAGCAGGTCCTCCCTCCGAGCACGGTTCATTTGAGCGCCGTTTGAGTATGGCTGCCTTGCAGTTAGTGGCACATTTAATGTTGAAACGAACAGTTTGTGATTCGCTGGCTCTTTCCATATTTGTAAACGATGTTAACTCCACATTAAATCCTGTCCAATGGTGTGATAATATTCTGCTGGAGCCTGATTTGTATTTATTGCTCACAGCACACGTAGCACACGATTTCTCTTGTTACCCCAGTTTTTTTCCTGAGGCGGTTAACCATAAGTATGGGCAGCTTATATAAGAAAAAAAACACATCATCTATTCTCAAGCAACACATTTACTGCTGCCCTCCTGACGCCAGATGCTCTGTGGACGAGTAATGGGAGCAGGGTATTCCAGCAAAGCGTTCCCTGTTTGCTGTTCCTCCATTGCTCCTCATGAAAACACATGTTTAAGATATAGAGCCTTTCTGACAACCGCCAGGACACTCCGTCAGAGCAGAGAGAGAGGTTGTGTGTGTGTTAAGCTACGCAATTACAAAAGACAGAGCTAAGGCTACGGCACTACGGTGGATTAGCGTACAAGTGGCAGGCAGGTGGTGCGTTTGGTGGTGATGTTGGTGGTGGGGTTGGTGGTGGTGGTGGTGGAGGAGGGGGTCCGTATGGGCAGTGAGGCCGGGTTCTCTTCAGAATGATAGGAATGTTTTCTGTCAGGTGACAGTTCGGTGGTGAAGCAGAGGGCCCAAGGGCTTGGTAGAAGAGAGAGAGAGAGAGAGAGGGGGAGATAGAAAAACAGAGCGAGTGAGCTACCGATATGCAGAGATAGAGAGAGGGAGAGAGAAGAGATACAGAGGGAGAGAGATGGAGAGAGAGAGGGGAGATACAGATACAGAGAGGGAGAGAGACGGAGAGCGAGGGGAGATACAGAGAGGGAGAGAGAGAGAGAGAGAGAGAGAGAGAGAGAGAGAGAGAGAGAGAGAGAGAGAGAGAGAGAGAGAGAGAGAGAGAGAGAGAGAGAGAGAGAGAGAGAGAGAGAGAGAGAGAGAGAGAGAGGAGATACTGAGAGGGAGAGAGAGAGAGAGAGAGAGAGAGAGAGAGAGAGAGAGAGAGAGAGAGAGAGAGAGAGAGAGAGAGAGAGAGAGAGAGAGAGAGAGAGAGAGAGAGAGAGAGAGAGAGAGAGAGAGAGAGAGAGAGAGAGAGAGAGGAGATACTGAGAGAGAGAGAGAGCGAAACAGAGAGAGAGAGAGAGAGTAGGACAGAGACACAATACTTCAAAGGTGTACTTATGAGTGGAGATCAAGGAGGTCTGTCTTGTCTATTTCTTCCCTGTTTGTCATCGTGGGCTCCTGTTCCGTTCCCTCTAATGGAGGCGGACACAATGGAGCCAGAAGGAGAGCCAGGCTCCGGGAAGAAACACAGCACACACCGCAAACCCATGTTCAACTGCCCGGACGCACAAAGTGAAACCTACAGGATCAGAGACCCATTTGCAAGGTTTTCATCGTCAACGTCACACACTCTGCAAGGAACCACCTGCCCCTACACTGAATGCGGGTACTTTTTAACAGCCGGGGCCACATTGATGACCCATCGGTGTAGGTTTACGACTGCAGATTAGCGGTTCCGGCAAAAACAAGGAACAACAATCTAGTTTCCTTGACGACAAGAAACCAATAGCACCAGCGCAGGGATCTGAAGTACATTTCCAACTCTTCCCGGTGTCTCCGGAAGGGAGATAAGGTGGAATTAGGTGCACCCGAAAGTGGTTTTGTTGCGTGATCACATCAAGATAGAGCCATGCATGTACACTCACAGGTGGTGAGCAGCAGATTAATGGATTCCGGCTTATGGTTTCATCAGGAGGGCGAAGGCATGTGGCAGGGGGAGATAAGGATGACAATTTTGAGTTAAAACACCCGACTGTACTGCAGGGATTTGTTTGTGAACAAGAGATCCTGTCACTGATGTTGTCAGGATGTTGCCCTGCGTGGTGGGCTTGCCGTTGTACCGGGCTGTCATCTTCACTCCACATTATCGGGGGATAAATACAGACGTATTCCGGCCCAACGGGAGACGCACTAGACATGGCTGGGTTGGGTCAAACCCGAAGGATGATGGCAAGAGTGCATGCGTATTTTGAAAGTGTAAATACACGCGTGTATATGTGGTTAGTGTCTGGTTACCAGCAAGGCTGAACATGAGCAGTAAAAGCA
Organism: Gadus morhua; assembly: GCF_902167405.1. Taxonomy (NCBI): domain Eukaryota; kingdom Metazoa; phylum Chordata; class Actinopteri; order Gadiformes; family Gadidae; genus Gadus; species Gadus morhua. Next base: position 27,118,651 of record NC_044058.1, on the reverse strand, counting down.
GTGCTGAAATCGTATTGTTCTTGCACTCAGCTCATTCCTCGATAAAACAACGCTACTCGGCCCACCTTTTAGTTATTTATTCCCCCCAAAAACCCTTTAAACCTTCACTTCAGTAGACTATAAAATGTATGGATAGTAAATATGCTTCCATTTATTAGGAGCACTGCGCCTTTCAGCATTTAAAGTTGCTTTACTCCTCCAAAAAAACCTCAGCAAACAGCCCAGTAAAGCGGTAGTCTTCTCCCGACCTTTACATAATATTCAGTGAGCATTAAGGCCGCACCCCAGCAGTGGGACTGGGGACCAGTGGTTCCAGTGGTGGGCCGGGCTGATATCATTGAGGAGTTCCAGGCCTATTAGCGCGAGCGCGGGAAAAACGGCGTTCGTATCACAACCCTGGACGAGATCTCCACGCGTGGGACTCGAGGGGGACGGAGGAATAGCTGAAGGATGCAGTTTAAAAATACCAGATTGTTTTCTCCAGGGCGGGGATGAGTCATTACCCGGGCGGCGGCGCAGGACCACTTGTCAGCAGCGTCTTCCCACGGCACAGTGACACGCAAACTGCGTCGGCACCCCCCCCCGCAGAGGCCTCGTCACTGCGGGTTGCTGACACACACACACACACACATACGCGCACACATAAGCAAGCACGCACGCACGCACACACACATTCATGAAACACAAACATTAATTTGTGTGTGTGTCGGTGAACGTGCACAGACACATATTCGGATACACACACACACACATATACACATTCATCGGTGTGTGTGGGTGAACGTGCGCACAAACACATTCGGATACACACACACACACACACACACACACACACACACACACACATACCCACATGTCGGTGAACCAGCGCACACACACGTTCTGACACACACACACACACAAACATTCACACATACGTTCGTGTGTGTGCGTGTGTCTTTGTGTGTCAGCATGTGTGTGTGCGCACGTTCACCGGCCCAGGAACTCAAACCTGCACAAACGTACACACAGACACTGCGTTTTCCGCTGCTCAGAAAACCAAGAGGTGCAACGTGGAACCGAGTGGTGTTGTTTTGATTGTGATGGGATCCGATCCCACGTGGTTAGTGACGGGGTGACACTGCGTATTCCCCGGTCTCCCCCCCCCCCCCCCCCTCCTCCCCCATCCAGCGCTCACCCGACGCGGGCGCCACTTTGACGCCTCGCCGCCATTGGATCTCCACTCTCCGTCCTTATCTGATGCTGCTCCACCTGTAGCATAACCCCCCTCCTCTGGTGCCTCCGCCTCCTCTACCTATCTCCTCCAGACGGGCCCCGGGGGGGGAGGGAGGGAGGTGGGGGAGGAGGGGAGGGGGAGGGGGGGAGGAGGAGAGGCTGGAGGGCATGTAGTGGACGGCGAGAGGCTCCATCTTGCTCACGGCCCCCTCGCCTGGGAGATTAAGTGTGCCGCCCCCCCCCCAGCATGCCCCGAGCAGGGGGGGAGGCGATGGGATAACACATGACCTTCAGCGGTGAAAAGGTGAGCAGCCTGCCCTTATCAGGGGGAGAAGGCATTACCAGGGAGGAGGAGGTGGAGGAGGAGGTGGGGGAGGTGGAGGAGATGGAGGAGGTGCAGGAGGAGGAGGGGGAGGTGCAGGAGGAGGTGGAGGAGATGCAGGAGGAGGTGGAGGAGATGAAGGAGGAGGTGAAGGAGAAGAAGGAGGAGGAGGGGGAGGTGCAGGAGGAGGAGGGGGAGGTGCAGGAGGAGGTGGAGGAGATGCAGGAGGAGGTGGAGGAGATGAAGGAGGAGGTGAAGGAGAAGCAGGAGGAGGAGGGGGAGGTGCAGGAGGAGGAGGGGGAGGTGCAGTAGGAGGTGGAGGAGATGCAGGAGGAGGTGGAGGAGGAAGAGGTGCAGGAGGAACAGGAGATGGGGGAGGAGGAGGTGATGTAGACAGACCGCTGAGAGGAGGAATTAGTCAGCTAATGCTCGGCTAATGCACCGCGCCCCCCAACCCCTCAGGCCCAAGGCGCACCTCCCTGTCTCCTTCCCCTCCTCGTCCCTTTTCTTATCTCCACTCCACGGTAAAAAAGAGAAATCCATTCTCCTGCATCAGGGCTCTTTGTGTGTGTGGAGTGCGCTGCTTCTGAGCCAGGTGTTAAATAATGCACAAGGCTTTCTCCTTGCACTCTTCCAAACGCACGCGAGGAGAAGAATCTTATTAAACCAACCAGACACCAGCGGCTTTCCTTTTTGACTAGCGGTTGTTTGAAGGTTTGGGGCAAGGACTATAGCACTGGTCAGGCTTCCCCTACCGCCACTCCATGGTGTCGCCAGAATGTGTGATCTTAGCCTCAGTCTTAAACTCAGTGCAGGGGGATATTCAACAGTAGGCATTGTTACTCCCATGCCCTAGAGGGCGCTCTACGGCACCTGCTAAGTGTAACCTGTAACGTCGTTCTGGTTCTGGCCAATCAGAGTTAAAACGGATACCGACGACACGACATGCGTTCTTGTGTCACTCCGTACCTAACAAGCAACGGAGTGACGACTTATCCTTACATTATATAACAAACAATAGTTTTGATGTTTGGTATTCCCTGAGGGCGCGGTCCACAAGGCCGGTTGCAGCTGGACAGTTCTGCGTCTCCTCAGCTCCGAAAGGCTACAAAGGAACCCACAGAGCGTCCGGGCGCTGTGTGTCGCTGAGTTGCTGGCGTCCAGAGCCTCCACAGCCTCGTGCGCATGTTTAGTGTCGCTGACTGGAGATCCACGACTGGCAGCACGCTCCCTCCCCAGCTTACGACGGGGCCTCGACGCTCGGCTTGTAATTGCTGGCTTACAGCGTTGACATCCTGAATAGATGAGAAAGAGGGGCAGATGGCTGAAGACCTCCTCCTCCCCCTCGCCCGCTCTCCTCCCCCTCTCCTTCAAAGCGTGGGCTGATTGAATCTGCGCCGTGATCTTGAGGCTCTGTCGGGCCGGCATTCTGCTGTTCTGGCGGGGTCTCGACCCCTCGGCCACGGTTCTGATCAGACGACCGCCCTTGTTGGCTCGGTTCCTGCTCCGGACGATCGGACGTTTTCATCTTTCGCCGCAGTAGCCCGCGGTACGCGCGGAGACGTGCGAGGGAAGGGGATACAGGGGAGGCAGGGGTCATCGCAAATACTATTAGAGGAGGAAGGGAATAGAATCAGTGATGACATGGGAGTATGTTTGTACGTTTAAGTTTGTATTCATGATTCTTGATTCATGATACATTGTATTTGTGCACCACCTTTCATTGTAAGGGAGGTACACAGGAGAAAGGAACGGGCTATACAAATAAAATAATAGTAATGTAAGTTTATAGGTTTATAGTTAATGTTAATTATAATTATAACACATTGTATTGGTGTACCACCTTTCATTGTAAGGCACAATCACAAAGTGCGTTTACAGACCAATGAAAACAAAGAAATAAGTGAATGGATGGGAGAATTAAAAGCGCCTTAATGGATGCGTCCGATAGGGATAACGCTGCGTTTCCGCTTCCTAACCTCGTTAGCACATTTCCATAGACGTTTTATTTTTGTTTTCGACAAACTAAGAATTTTACATCCAAATGTAATCTGGTGATTTCCACAGCAGCGGGCTGAATATTTCAGCCAATATTATCATATCATCTCCATCCATACGTATTTCTGCCCCCCGTGTGCGGCCTGCAATGGGCCGACGCAGGGAAACACACAGTGGAGCCTGACACATTGGCATCCATCAATCAAGCGTTGATGGATCAGCCTCACATGCCCCTGGCCGCATTCGCTCATTTGAAGAGGTGTGATGACAAATGATCTGCGTGACGGTTTAGGTTTCCTCCAGAGTTTATGTTTCCAATCTATCATCATTTCTACCACAGTGTGTGTCACTTTTCTCCCCTTTTCTTAAACCAGTATGCACCAGAATATGTTTCAGTTCAGTTGCTCACCTTCTGATGGGAATGTGCGTGCTATGGCCCTCAGCGCCTCTAAATATAAAGGTGTTTCATTTTTTGGGTCGGGAAAGAGACATGATGCATCTTTGAGCTGTAAATATATATATATATATATATATATATATATATATATATATATATATATATATATATATATATTTGTTGATATATATCATCGGAGCATGGGTCCTACGGTAGGTGGAAAATTGAGGACAGGGAATGAATCAGATATATACGGAGGCGGAGGAAGATATGAGATTTTTCTATCTCTATAATGTCAAACAACCTCCCACACGCACACTTCGGAAACAATATGGCAGCCTCCACAAATATTTCCTAGCTCTCCATTCAGTGGACGCTGAAGTGTACATGCTGCTTTGTTCGGAATGCACTTTTCTTTCTCGGGAAAGAAAGCATGCGAAAGTTCCAAAGTCCAGAACATTCACAGAGCAAAGTAGACCTGTTGTACGTCCTAATGCATTCACCAGCAGGGTCTGTCTGGGACGGATAAAAGGAAGGCAGTGGTTGGTCTCTTATAGGTCAACGTTCCTCCAGGGCCCAGTTCACATTCAGACGACATGGATGTGATCTGATCTGCAGACCTGCTCGGAGGTAGTAAGAGGTGGAGGTGTTCTGATCTGCTAGAGCTGCTCAGAGCTACGTAGTTACTCAGAGTGGTGGATCTGATCTGCAGAGCTGCTCAGAGCTAGTTAACAACTCAATGTGCTAGATAATCCACCACAGATTAGGGCATCCTGTTATAAATGTATGTGTGTGTGTGTGTGTGTGTGTGTTTGTTTCTGTGCATGTCGTTGCGTGTTTGCTTTGTGTGTGTGTGTGTGTCTTAATGCATGTGCGTTATGTGCTGTGTGTGTGTGCTTTCTGGGTAGTGTGTCATGTGTGTCCGATAACATAGAAGCAGTGCCACCGTATGCCCTCCGAGATTTAAATAAATCAAGAGCCGCTCTCTGTCCTTGTGTGCAGTGCTTAACTAATGTCTCTCACTTTCTCCCTTCCCACTAAATGTTGCCAGTGGAGATGTCTCCGGCCTTTGGGGATCCTCCTCAGCTCTCCGTTTCTCCTACCTAGTCCCAGAAGGCGTTCTCATGCACATCCTCGCCTCGTATTGAGGACACATCTGTGACTTCTACTGTGACTGCTTTCCCTTTTCAATATCAACTTTATTGTGCCTCAAGTAAGGGGGTCGGACCATTCTGAGCAGTTGCTCGTTGGTTAGCCACGGTGTGTTCGCGTTTGATTAGAAAATAACTTAAGATCTGTCATTCTTAGTGTTGGCAGTTTGCTTATATTGATTTTCTGTTGAACCAACGATGGAAATGTTCTATTCACAGCTGACTTCTCATATTATAAAGGCGTGAATTTATGTATCACGCTAATGCCTCTATTCATAAATGAGTCTCATGGCGGACGTTGTCAGCGTGAGCTCAAGGAACAATCTATTCAACGCCCTTAACTTCCCACCCCCCCTTCTCCCCCCGGCCTCCTCCTCTCGATGACTATGTGCGATGTACAAACAGTGTCGGCTGAGCTCACGAGGTACAGAGGGGTGACTTGTAATCGGAAGGTTGATAGTTCGATCCCCGGCTTCTCTCTTAGCTGAGTGTCAAGGTGTCCCTGAGCAAGACACCTGCACTTAACTGCTCCTGGTGAGTTGGCTGTGGCTTTGCATGGTTGACTCCGGCGTCGGTGTGTGAGTGGGTGTGTCGATCGTTGTGAGAGTTTGGATAAAAGCGTCTAAAAGCCAAAAATGGAATTTGTACTACACACAGACCAGCGCACACTCACCCTGCATGAGGACCACTTCCTGTGTGATGTACGCCCCACTCACCGGCCCCCATTCATCTCAAGGCTACCGAGACGTCGCCCATTACCCACTCAGACCCCTAGCCCTCGGTGGTGGCCCATTCAGGTCGTTGAACCGCCCAGCTCTGTGTCTGGGGACGACACGGCGGTCCAGCGCTGACCCACTGTTCCCCGGGATCAGACACGCCCGGCCCCATCTGTCCAGAACGCGCCGCCGCCGCGGTCTGGCCGCCGCCGCGGTCTGGCCGCCGCCGCGGTCTGGCCGCGTCGGCTGCCCAGCGAGCGGCTTGTGAACATGTCTCCGTGCTCAGCACCTCAGGCTGAGCGGTGTCATGCTGTCGGCCTGTCACATACAGATCACATAATGGGACGGGGACGCTTGTGCTTTTAAGTCTCTGACACGTGTGACGGCGGACACGTATGTCACATGCTCCCGTGTCAGCCATCCACTCGGCTTTCATGCATTGTTGATGGAAGGGCGCGCTATGAAAAGAGTCCCGTGCTCCCCCACTCGATCACCTACACCGCGAGGAGGGAGCAGCTGCCATCCAGTGCTTGAATCTTTCAAACATATGGAAGGATGTGTGTGTGTGTGTGTGTGTGTGTGTGTGTGTGTGTGTGTGTGTGTGTGTGTGTGTGTGTGTGTGTGTGTGTGTGTGTGTGTGTGTGTGTGTGTGTGTGTCTATGTAAATGAATGAGTGCATATGGGTGTGCGTGGGCCCATGCTTTTATGTATGAGCAGGTGCAAGCTGGAGACCAGCCAGAGCTCACATATGGCCACACTCCGTTCAGTATAAGTATGGCCGCCTTTTATTTCAACACAGGTTTTGTTTACCTTTGGGTAAACAAAAACCGGGGGGCGAAAGCTGAGCCCTGTTGACGGGTGAGGCAGTTGTTTTCTAAGGGCTGTGGGGTAAGCCGGCTTGCGGAGACTTCCTGGGGTCCTAACAGGAAGGAGACGACGGGAGATGACACATGGGAACGCAGTCTGCAGCGTCAGCAGACACACCTACCACTGTGTGGAGTTGCATGACACATGAGGGCCATGGAAGTGCCATCGATAATAATTTGTCTCCTATTTGTGAGCCTGTTTTCATTGGCTCCCTGTCTTTTTCCTGCCCTTTCTCGCCTTGTTATGTATGGATCCATCGTATCCACACACTTGATTATTTTCCGTAAAAGTAATCTTCAGTTCTCTGTTCAACAGTGTACATTCACATCTCTTGTTGTTCATGCCTGCAGCACCAGGATTTCTGCTGTGAGACAACGGCAAGTGCTTTTAAATACTCAGCTAGCACTTTTTTTTTTTTTTAAGAAACACTGTTTCTCCCAAACAGGGTAAATAGATTACTTAAGAGAATTACTTTAGCCAAGCCCAGTCAAAGATTAAGTGCTTGTTTGATGCATTTTCAATTTGATTGTTACATGCGGAAATAGCACTGCGAGCTTGTCTGAGCAGAACAAGAGCTGACCCTAGCATGGACGTTTGGCCGAACACAGGCCTGCTGCCATAATGAAGCTGTCAGTTGAGTGGATAATGTTGGCGTCGCTTTCTTCGCCCCCTCATACGAGCTCCACTCTGTCGACTTTTCTATAGGAGCCTCTCGGTGGCTATAGGAAAGTAACTTTACAACAGAAGCCTGTGACCACTTTTGCCAAGTGTGCCTCTACTTAGACCAACTGGAGCGATGCTAGTTGAGCCTCCTATGCCATGGGACTGCCTGTACCCTCCCCAGTATTAGTCGATCTTTCTCTGAAACCCTTCAATAACTCTGTACGCCCCCTTTAGCAGACTTTTCATAACACAGCCATGTGTTATGAACAGCAGATGCTGTCTCCAGGCAGTTTCTGTCCGCTGTTTCTCATGCAAATGATTACACCAGTCAACCATTAGACCTAATGTTGTTTGGTAGCACCCCAAAGGCCTTGCTGGTAACATCACAATTGATATCTGGGTAACAGTCCTCTCTCTCTCCCTTTCTCAATACTGGGATTTAGACGCAAGTATAGGCACGGTACACAGTCGTATTTCAGCCTTTATTGGAAATCAGATGTTGTAATCAAGGGGTCCAATTCAGTTAAGTCAGAGAGAGTTCTTTCACTCCATCCTGCTCGTTATTAAGTTTCTATAATGTGGCGCGGTGAGTAGAAAAAAGCGATGCACTTTTGGTTTTCGTACAGTTTGAAAACTCCATTGAAACCTTGCTATGACAAACTTTCTACACAATGACATTCAGCATACAGTGCAGAACGGGGGACGGATCACCGTGCTGCTAGCTCATACTGAACTACTGTGATCTTTTTGCTAAAGAACAAGGCAATACCCGGGCACGTGGAACATTTGACAGCGCACCTATTGTCTCTTCGGTTTGTTTGTAGACAAGATCAAGCCCGGCACCGCCGTCGGAGAGTAAACAAGGCACGGGCTGGCAGCGCTGTCGTTTGCTAGAACTCAAAGTAGGGCACTCGCTGACTTCGCCATTCCTCTGTGGAATAAAGAGTACATTTAGGCGCCCTCACATGTGCACTCTCTCTGTCTAAGCTGATGCCTGCGTTTTATATTTCATTGCACGTTGCTTGCATTATGCATTCTACACGGCTCCGTCGCGCAACTCGCTCTTTTCTGTGGTCCGGAGAGGCGATATCCGGTAGCTGGAGCTGGTCCACTTTTGGAAGCCTCATGGGGAGACTGGACCTCCCGCGGACCACCGTGGAGCATAAGATAACACTGAGGCGGATCCGCACCAACGCAGTAACATGAGTGGGAAATACATCTTTTTGGCTTTCATGGTGCAGAGTCTTCACCCTGGAACGGATCCAGACAGTCGCCATTTTCATTCGGCACGTTGGGCGGTCGTCGTTGAGGCTTCATTTAAACTAAACTCCATTTGGTCGGCGTTACGGTGAAGAGGCCCTGATAGTCGTCCTCCCATTAAGGTGATAGATGTGGTTAAGGGCCCTCTGTGGAATGCAATCCCACACCTGCTCCACTAATGAATTTATTGCATTATTGATCCGGGAGGGATGGCGTCGTTGGCGATGATGATGCACTGGTGTTTGCATCTGCCTCCAGGCCCGGCCCTCGCCTTGTAGGGCCTGAGTGGGAGCGGTAGGGAGGGACTCAGACACTACTATTCAGTACTGACTCGTGTTCGACTTTCATTTACATTCAGGGCATTTAGCAGACGCCTTTATCCTAAGAGACTTTCAATTAGTACATTTTTTTGTCAGAAGAAGGAGAAACAATATATCACTGTCGGTATACTAAGGATGTTCATAGAACCAAGTGCCAAGCACTAACGATTGTCAGGTTAACCCATTCCTCGTGTACAACAAAGACAGCTAAGATAAGATGCTTTTGTCCGATGCTTTGGTCCGAAGCGATTTATAGTGAATCTAAATAATTCAGGAGCGGGTTTGTTTGGCCTCGAGTTCGAGGTAGACCTGGGTATCAAACCCAGAACTTTTGATCTGGGATTGTACCCCCCCCACACTGTCCATTCCACCCTCACACCTACTGGGGCCGGATCCACCGTTAAAAGCGGAGGGGCTCTGAGACCACGCAGCCCGAGCAAACACAGCTCAAGGGCACTCCAGCGGTATTGTAAGCACTGTTTTGATCCAATCTCCGCAGCCCTTGATTCGCGCCCATGCAGGAATTTCAGTTGATAAGCCTTTTAAGAAAACCCTGTCCTTATCGCAGATAATGGGACCCTTGCTCTTTATTGCCACCCGGCTGCTGCTTCCCATCGCCATTTGTCGGTCACCGGTCTGCGAGAAAATCGTTTCATAACGCCAAGAAGTGTCTTTACGCTGTTATGAGCTTTCCTTGGATCCTACAATCCAAGGAAACACTCGAGCAATCACTTTCTCTCACACATGCATGCACACATACACGTTTGCGCACAAACGCACACACACAGTGGTTTGGCTCTCTTTTCTCAGCTGCCCGGCGACCTCCAGTCGTGTCGTTTATTCATGAGCCATCTGCTCGTGATGGACGCTCTGTCGGATGTTTCCAACCGGACTCTCAGCCGTCTCCACCGCTCCTCTTGCGAGTGTACCCTCCCTCTGCATGCTGTGTGTGTGTGTTTGTGTGTGTGTGTCTGTGTGTTACGCACACATGCTAGCCCAGAGTCTGTTAGTACAGACGTACATCCATCATGTCCTGATAAACCCGCTTGATCTACTGCGGGCGTTTATTCCTGATCACAGTGAGTCGTTAATCAGTCCTCACTGCGCCGGGCTGTGTGCGGTGCAGGCACCTTGGCATTTAGCCGTCTCTGAGGCAGCGTGTGCGTGAGTGTGCACGGGTTCGCGTGTGTCTGAGTGTGGCCCCTGACATCCATTCGAGGAGGAGAGAGATGATGATGCAATGACCAAACAATCCCTGGGAGAAATCAATTGTCTTTTGCCAAGAATTAAGAGGAGAAGGTTTTAAATATCTGTTCCTACTCTTATTTCACACTTACACCAAATTGTACTATTGGCATTCTGCATGGAAAATGTCCTACCTTCATTATCACCATCAGGTACCCAACACATGGATACATGTTTATGTATGTATATATATATGTGTTGGGTACGATACGATCTATGTATGCTAGGATGACACACTCACAACCTCCCAGAGATCCAGAGAACTCGTGGATGAGCCATGCCCCACAGCATTATGATAAAGTTAGGTCTGAGATGGAGGAAGGAGAGAAGGAGGCCAGGTGGTCCCAGCAGAGCCCCGACAGACGTCTCCTACGCTCGGGGCCACTGGGATACGTCTGTCATGTTCGACATCCCTCCCCAATCCGAGTGGCCTTCAAAGTAAAGCTCCCGTGCTGGATCCGATTCCCCTTAGTTTTGCTGTCCTGACGTGCCATCCTCGTTCTCAGGGTTAACGCTGTGGACTCTGCCCGATCGACCCAGCCATGCCAAGCTCCGTGACCTAATACCCATCACCCGCCCCTCCCCCTCACCGACACACACACACACACCCCTGCAGACGTGCCTAAAGATTCCTATGCAGCTGGTGTCTGTGGTGTGGGGATCCGTAGCCCGTGCTGCTGGCTAATGTATGCGAGGATACCAAATGGAATGAAAGGGAAATTCAATTAGACGAGGGAGAGAGCCGTAGCACCAGAGAGAGGCTTAGTCTGCGCAGACTTCCCTATCTCCTTGAGCTGCCTTTGTGAAGACAAGTGTTTGACTAGTGAGGGAGAGAGAGAGAGAAAGGGAGAGAGTTAAGTACAGAGAGAGAGAGATACAAGCACAGAGAGTTAAGTAGAGAGAGAGCGAGATACAGACAGAGAGAGGGATACAGAAAGAGAAAGAGATACAAACAGAAAGATACAGACAGAGAGAGGGATACAGAAAGAGAAAGAGATACAAACAGAAAGATACAGACAGAGAGAGGGATACAGAAAGAGAAAGAGAGATACAAACAGAGAGATACAAACACAGAGAGTTAAGTAGAGAGTGATACAGTCACACAGACAGAGAGGGAGAGAAGGAGATAAAAGAGAAAGTATTAGAGAGAGAGATACAGACAGAGAGAGATTTAGAGAGAGATACAGTCCCACAGACCGAGAGCGCTCTCAGGGCTGATATGCTACGTTGTGAGGCAGCAGCCAAACAGGGCTCCCGGGCCCATGATCCGAGGGCTGAGTGCCGTTGTTGGGCGGTGTGGTAGCTTTCTGTAGAGAGAGAGGTGTCAGGCAGGCCTTGGTGGAACAAGGGGGGGCATGCTTTCACACAGCAGATACGGTGAGATTTAGAGGTTTGAGAGCAACGCCGGCAGAGCATGATAAGAGGAATGGCGCTTTTCTGTAACCTTGATGCCTTGTTTGGCGTATCAATCAGCGATATGAAGGTTGCGAGTCGATAACTCCGGCCGACAAACCTGCTGAGGACTACCGGACCTAATGCATTAATCCTTTTTATGCAGTAAAGGTTATTTGAAAATAAATTTGAAAAAGGGATCACGAAATGCACTACTATGTGTGTGTGCTTGTGCGTGCGCATGTGAGTGTGCATGCGCATGTGAGTGTGCGTGTGTGTTTGTACGTGTGCTTGCAGGTATGCGTGTGTGTTTGTGGGTGTTGATGCAGGGGTAAAGTCACCTCTGCTGATCAATAGTGTCGACTCAATTCTTGCATTAGCTGTGAAGTGTCTCTAATACGGAGGCCCGGGGGGACCATAGGTGCAGCCTGAACCCCAGAAGGACACCCTGTTCTTGGGGGAGGATTTCGGGGAGGTCAACAGATGGCCGGATCTCTCCACGGGTCAGAGGCAGTGTAGGAGTCGCAACGTGAGGAGGCAGTGGACTGGCGTTACATGGTACTATGTCTGGCACTGTCACCCAGCAGGCTGAGAACCAGCAGGTCTGTCGAGGAGACTAGACCTTGAAGGGCTGGGCTTTAATATCCCCTCCTAACGTAAAGCCAGTGTGTGAGGAGAGGTACGTGCACTGCGGTAGTGAGAGAGGTGATGGGAGTGAGATCGGAGAGTGATCGGAGTGAGGGAAATGACAGAGGGGAGTGATCATAAAGGGTACTGATTAAAGAGAGGGGAGATAGGGATGATCAGAGAAGGGAGTGAGAGAGGTAAGGGGAGTGATCAGAGACTGGAGCGGGAGTAATGAGAGACAAGGAAACAGAACTGGCAGCACGCAGGGTTTTAAACATTATTGTGATGTGTTGTTTGTTAAGACATCTCTCCAACAACCCTGAATCCTTCAATCGTCACTTTCAGATCCTTTCTTGTTTTCACACGCCAAACAACGCCCGGCATGTTTTGTCGGATTGGATTGTGCGGTAATTGTAGTGTTTGAATTCATCAAGACACAGACGGACTTCTGTGGTAAACAGCTGCACAGAACACACCACCAATATGGGATGCAGGGCGCCCAGAAATCTGCCTTCCTTTAAACACGCTTTCCTTTAGGATGCATTAGCATGTGATCCGATCTGATGAATAACATCACTGTGCACGCGTCAACATTTTTTATACATATTCATCATGTTTCTCTGGGCTCAGTGATGGACACTGGCATGTCCTATGGACGCTTTTCCATCCTAAAACCCAGCATTAATCTCCCAGCGTGCCATTAAAGCTTATCTCCCAACATCAGACCGTCAAACCACAGAAATGCCTGAAATCCATTAGTTATGTCTGGCTCATTAAAAGGTGTCTAATTCTCTATAAAAGCCTCCCACACACATTAAGTGGGCCTGCAGAGGATTCTTTTCTATTGCTCAGGAATTCGTGATCGTGTTAGACGCAGCGAGGAGACGTATCCCTAAGTGCAAATAACCACATACAGGTCACTCAAGTGTCTTTTACTGTTTGCTTCCAATTATGTAACATGCTGAATATTTCACTCGATACAAGAACATGTTCCACTGGAAAACGAGGACTATTATGGATGCTCTTTCAAGACTCGGTGAAATGGTGTCAACCGCGTTTCTGAAACTTGACCTTAAAACTGAGATTCTGTTCTTTAACACCGTTATAGTTATAATGTAAGCTGTTTCATATGTATTTTTGTCACCGAAAAAGTGTTGTCTGTGTTAAATAAAAAGATTCTAGTCTAGCAACTGTTACTCTGTGCATAGCAATGTGTCATGCTAACCCAGTTATCATTCTCTCTCTCCCTCTCTCTCTGTCCTCCAGGGAGCAGACTCCTGTTTCTGGTGCTGTGGCTGAACCTGGTGCATCCAGCTCACGGCTGTCCTGCCAAATGTGTCTGCTACAGCGAGCCCAAGCCCACCGTGGCCTGCCAACAGCAGGGACTGTTTTCCATCCCCACTGAGATCCCCGTGCGGAGCCAGCGGATATTCCTCCAGAGCAACAAGCTCACGGTGGTGAGATCCACCAGCTTCAGCTCCGTCCACAACCTCACGGTGCTGTGGATGTACTCCAACAACATCAGCCAGATCGAGGCCGGGGCCTTCTATGGTCTGGAGAAACTAGAGGAATTGGACATTGGCGACAACAGCAACCTCCGCACCATGAGTCCCACGGCCTTCCGGGGTTTGACCAAGCTGCACACACTGCACCTGCACAGGTGCGGTCTTTCGGAGCTGCCCGTCGGGGTGTTCCGAGGGATGTTCTCCCTGCAGTACCTGTACCTGCAGGACAATAACATTATCACGCTGCATGACGACGCCTTCCTGGACCTGGCCAACCTGACGTATCTCTACCTGCACAATAACAGGATCAAGATAGTGACGGACAACATGTTCCACGGCCTGATCAGCCTGGACCGACTGCTGCTGCACCAGAATCGGGTCGTCTACGTCCAGCCCAAGGCGTTCAGCGATCTGGGCAGGCTGAAGTCGCTGTTCCTTTTCTTTAACAACCTCACCATGTTATCAGGGGAGACCATGGACCCGTTGGTTTCCCTCCAGTATTTACGTCTGAACGGCAACCAGTGGATTTGTGACTGCAGGGCCCGGACCTTGTGGGACTGGTTCAAGCGGTTCAAAGGTTCCAGCTCTGAGCTGGAATGCAATGTGCCAACAGCTCTGGCAGGGATGGACCTCAAACGGCTGGAGAGTGATGAACTGGAAGGCTGTGTGGAAACCTCTCTCACCCAGACCACTCTGTTCAATGCCAAGACACGGCCCGGGAAATTCCCATCCACCGAAAACCCTTTGGGAGAAGCCATCCCCAGATGTTGTCTCGGAGATAACGACAAGTCATCCATCCTGTCTGGAGACGTCAAGAGTCGTCAGATCACCAACAACCCACTGAAGGAGAAGGAGAACATATCCAAGACCAAATTCAAGGAGATGGAACGTACGAAGAACGAGACCCGGAACAAGCAGAGCGACGGACCTCTGGGAACCTTGTCCAACGACCTGGACCAGTCTTTGGATAACATCAATCCTGAACTCATTGACAATCTAGAACCCTCCACAGCGCCGAACAAGAAGAAGAAGAAGTGTTCCAAAAAGCCCAAGTCAGACGCCCATTGTCTCAAAGGCCGTGGATCTACGATTCAAGCTCCGGCCTTTTTCTTCACTCCGTTGATCTGGATCTCTCTAGCCATGTCCTAGGACGTCTGAGCACTCTCTCAACACAGGGCAGAACTCACACAGATTGTTAACGCTCATGACAATGACACAGACGTTGTAGAGACTTCTACCACTGACTGGCAAGGAAGGGGTGAAATCGGCCCAAAAGAGGCAAAGACTAACAATAATAAAGAAATACATTTAACAAAATGGATGCCTTTTACAGACCACTTCAAATTTAATGTATATAATAACCGGTGCCCAAAATTGTTTGTTCTGTATGTACTTAACTGTACTGTGTCTAAGCTACACTTTTGAGATTATCCTTGTTTTGCCCTCTATAAGGCTTTTACAAACAAAGAAATAAACTGCTTGGACAGGATACTGGAAAACAACCATGAGGAAATGAAACCGAGGATTTCAGAGACCGAAAGCACACAAAGAATGTTTAGGTCCGTTCAGCCAAGAAGGATCTCCATTTGTCATTATTTATTCAAAAGTGATGCATTTGTTGGGTACAGTTATGTTTTTTATGTTTCTACGTAAACCAGTAAAAAATACAAATGTTTGATCTCCCCTATTTTTGTTCTACTTCCACACGAGAAAAGGGTCCATGGACGGCCTTGAACAAAGGAATGCTGTTGTGTTAAGGGAAATTGCAAAGGAATCATAGATATGCATTTTATTTTACTTGTGTACAAGTATGAATATATTATGAATAAAAGTTCTTCTTTTGTAACCCTCTTCTGATATTGTGAGTTATTTTAAACACAACTGTCTGTATGAGTCTGATGTGTGTAACCGAAAGTCAGACCTTGGGAAAACAAAGGTGTCATTGACAGACGTTGCACTTCATACTGTATGAGAGTGGCGATGTACAAAATATCTTGAAATAAGCATTGTAAATTAACTGTTAATTCAGTGACTAAAAGTGCCATATTTTGCCAAAACATGTTGGATTCTCTCATGAATGACCACGTCAGATCTCATCCCATCGCAGTGCAGGTGGAAGAAAGAGAAAACGATCAGTCTCTTCCCGGTTCCTCCACAGCAGATGGTGGAGCTCCGGGGCCGAATTATTGTTTTGGAGACTGTGGGAAGAGCCAGGGCCACTTGCTTTGGCAATCTGGCCGAAACTCGACTGGTCCACATTCAGTCTGTGCGGGCTTCCTTGGGGATTGGTCTCACTCTAGAGAGAGTGATTGCGCGGCCCGGCCAAAGCCACAAAATCACTTCATAGCGCCTATTAATCACCCACTCGACATATGGAGGGGAGAGAGAAAAGTCATCCACACAGACGGTTAACATATCTTACCAGCAGAATCTCACACCCACTTAACACTCACCAGCAAACACACTCTGACCTTTTCACCTTTTCTACCGAAGAGTGTTTGCTCTCAAATATAGCACATCATGAGTTCTTTGATCTAGAATGTTTACTAAGCTATTTTTAGTGAAAGTACCCCCGGGGCTTTGTAACAAGATCAAACAATTTGGAGAATATGAAATATAATGCAAGCCAAAGTCAACCAAATGACATTCGTTCATTTTGTAATTCTGTCACACCTCAGGATGTAACAAAACACTTGAAAGTTCAAAGGGAAAGTCGGATGAGATTAGATAAAATATATGCATTCCAAACCTTTCCAATCATTTTCAGTGGATTATTGAGTACTGCATTTTATGGAGAAGGAAAAGGACATACTTTCAACATTGTTGCCTCTATATTGGCAGAGGAATGGGCAGAAGGCTTGGCTTGCACCATTTAGAGAACTCCGTCGAGTGTTGAACAGGTGGAGCCAGAGCAGCAGCATGAGCCAAACCTCTACAACTCCTTGACTGAAAAACTCTGGCACACTGGATTCAACCGCAACACGTTTTAATGCAAAGTAGGGCATTCTCCCAGGCAGAATATCGTTACCCTCATAACAATATTCTCTCACAGAGTTTGTTTGAGGCAAAAGCACCCAAAAATAATTCACGTCAACAAAGCCTACAGACTGGAATAATGCAGAGGCCGGTAATCTGCTCCAAATGAAGTCCAGATCTTGTCAGCAGCCTTGGGTTTATCGCGCACAAAGTGAAAGGATTAGAAAGCGGGCTCGCCACAAATCCCCTGAGCTTTCCATTGTCGTCGATTAACCCTGGAAAGTGAGAGGATCTAAGAGGGACCCGGGAAGATATTGATCTGCTTGAGTCCCACCCAGTTGAGTGGGACTCAACTGGGTGGAAGGAGGGCCATCCCGCCCAATTGAACACACTGCCCTGGACATTGCCCGGCCCGCTTCCCTGGTTTCGGGGGAGGCCGCTCGGAGCTCAGAGGGCCCTGGTAGGGGCATTAAACCCTTCATGTCCAATATGTCATTACTTACCCATTTGGACAGCATGCTCTACTCACCTGATACATTATGGACCTATGAAGACGGAATGTTCTGCTCACCGTGTCCATTATCTCCCAATATGGCTGAACGTTTCCCTCACCTGGTCCATTATTTATGCATAATGACAGCATGTACCGTATTTTCCGCACTATAAGGCACACTTAAAAGCCTTTCATTTTCTCAAAAAACGACAATATATAATCCGGAGCACCTTATATATGGCGAGCACAAAAACACTTAGGCCCCGTCCACACGGAGCTGAAACGGGTGAAAACGATCCGATTTCGATTTATGCGGTTCAGGGACATCTCCGCAAAGACGGAGTCATTTCGAAACCGCATCGAGGTGTTGAAACGCTGTAGAAAATATTCAAGGCGCTGGTTCTCCACAGAAAAAAGTGGAGCGCATCAAGCCTGCGCACTGTATACATTCAGTCACGAGGAGATTAAAAAATTCAACGCAACTCTGACGTCCCCCAGCTGGTGGGGGGCTAATGACGTCATCGTTTGCGTTTCAGGCGTCCACACGAATCCTAACACGAAACCGCATAGGTCCGGATAGATTTGAAACCACCTCCGAGGGTGGTTTCAGAAATGTGCGGTGTCGGCCACTGGATTTGCCTGCTCCGTCTTGATGGTCGGCCGAAACGCACATGACTTATGCGGTTTCACCATGAAATCATTTTCGTGGGGACGGGGCCTTAGAAGGCGAACACACATTCACCAAGTCGGGGAGACAGCGCCGGGCGACTTACGCCACTATTTGACAATCTATTGTGTAAAAAAGTAATTATAAATAAACATGAGAAAATAACACATGTCAATTAATAATGAACAACCAATTTGTTTCCTTTTTTTAAAAAATCAACATTTTTTATTTCAAAAATGCATGGAGTAACAAACCATATTTTCTACCAAAAGTACCAATTTAGTTACTTTCCCATTCGGGTCGGCGGTCTGCCGAGTAGAATGGGTGTTTTCTGTTGAGATGCTGCAGCATGGAAGTCGTGCTGCTGTGGTACGCCAGCTCGGTCTTGCAGTGGACATACACCACGGTCTTCTCATTAATGTTCAACGTGAAATGATCCCAAACCTTGGACATTCGCTGTCGCTTTCTCCTGCCCGTTTGGCTCTCCTCACTATTTTCGCTCATGTCTTCCATTTTAGCAAGTGCTAATGTTAGCCCCTAAACAAGTCAAAACATGCCGCGTCTGTCCGTTCTGTGGGTGGCGTATGCGCCGGTTGTGTCACACTAAAAATGGTCCGTGCGGAAAACTGTGACCTCAGCTATAAAATTAAAAAAAACGATGACTCGAGGCAAGAAAAATTCACCGATCCTTTTTTGTAATCAAATTATTCGAATCAATCGATGAATCGTTTCAGCTCTAGTAGCGACCCTGACTCGGATAATGACGAGAGGGAGCCGGGCATGTTGGATGCCGTACTCGCCCAACTGTTCAATTCGGACACTGAAGAAGAAGAATTCGAGGGATACGTGGACGGGGAATGAACTGAAAAAGTGAGCTTTACGTGTTATACGTAACTGAACAATGCTGAGTTATGCATTAGCATTAGTTTGAATTAGCGGTATAAGACTGTGTTTCTTTTACGTGTTTACAACTGAACAAGGCTGGGAGATATTGTTGAGATGCACATTAACGTTTGAACATCGTTACCATGGGAGTGAACAGAGTTGTCAGAACGCTGAATAAAGTTTGACTTTATCTGACTGATTTGTTGACATTCCCTTTAGCACAGCTCGGTCTTGTCGATGCATAACGCAACCCTAGTCAAACGTTTGACTGCAGTATCTTCTATTCTATGCGCCCTATATATGAAAAAAGTTCTAAAATAGGCCATTAATCCGGTGCGCCTTATAGTGCGGAAAATACGGTACTTAACTGATGGTCTATTATCTCTCCATAAAGACAGAATGTTCTGCTCACCTGGTCCAATACCACCCCTAAAGAAAGCATATATTGCTCAGCTGGTCCATTACTACCTCTAAAGAAGGCCTATGCTGATCACCTGGTCGGTGTGAGGCGACACTCTGTCTGCTGATGTCTACTTTTTATCAACATTGCAAACAGATGTGTTTATCCTAATGAGGGTAAAGTGTGAGTAATTCTGTTGGGTTTTTGGGTCAGGTATTTTTCGAAAAATACTGTAACCTCACAGTAAAAAAAAACATTATATTGCCATGACAGAAATTCACCCTATATTTTCTGTAAGTATGGGTCAGAAAGCAAAGCTGAACCCTGTGGTGAAAACATCAGATATGATACATATCCACTTACAGAAGGGCTTCACCGAGGGAATACGTGACGCGACTGACCAAAATACAGCCAAGCCTTAAAGCTGGGCCTCGTATTCTCGCAGACTCTTGGATTCACCTTGCTAAAGGAACATCATCATTACTGTCGGGCGTTTTGGGGGCCGTTTCCATCAGTGCGTTTAACAGTCAGTCTGTCTGTAAGTTTCATTACCAAGATTGACCGTCTGTCTTTTTGGCAGTAGCGCGTTGTTAATGGGTATTCAATATATATAAAACAAATTTATTATCGCGGCTAAATCTGTGCTATTCGGTCCTCGAAGCACTCTTGTTTTTTACATCTCTCACTGAGCAGCCTAACATTTAAATTATGCTTGACTAATGCATCTTATAATGATGATGCATTGTGCAGGAGCAAGTTGCGATGCTCTTTGCAAGAAGGGAACAATGAGAGGGAACAAGTACATCTCTTCGGTTCGTAAAGGAACCCAACACACAAAAGAGCCTGGATGACACCAGCTCCCACACTGCACCATCCCGCACGCCCTCACACTCCTTTCTGCTGTTCGTTTGTTGACATTTACATTCATTTCATACATGCGTGCACATACATAATACATTCACAAACAAACTTCCACCCTGGCCTGTCATCCCCTGCCCTCTCTGTGACCGTTCCCGTTCGCTCTGTGCTCCCCATCACAAGAGGTCTACACGAGCAATCAGCACAGCCAATCGGCCATTCACACCCCGAGGGTCGGCGGCAGGCTGTGAGATCAGGGGAACACTAGGCCTGTCCGGGATAGCGAGAACCAGGATCAGCACTTCAGGCTGTCAGTGTGTCGGTTCTGGAGAAAGCTGCTCAAACATCTCTGCTCTCCTCAAAGAACACATCCCTGCGTCAGCGTTGGTGAGGGAACAACAACGTTAACTAGTGTGTACTCCTCCGTCTGCCCGGATACAACACCTATCAGCGGCGTGCCTCGCAACCAAAATAACTTGGGGCTGCGGAAGAGGCTGCGGCAGAGGGGAAGCCAACCTCCCACATAACTGTCTGTCCGTCTTCGTTGTTGTCCTGCATTTTTTCTGACGCTCCGTCGTCACCGACGACATCCACACCGGACGTAGTTCAGGTAGGATCCTCGGAGTCCACCGCCACGGTAACGGGCATCTGTTTCGCCACAGTTGAGCCCAGAACCTAATTGATTCGCTGGCTCCTCGTTTACTGCGTGCATCCACGAGCCATGAGGCAGATGTGCGCCCGGTCATAAAAAAATACATTTGGGGGTTTAATTGGAATTACCTTGGCGAATGAAAAAGGGTGTTATGGCAAGACCCCACCAAACGTAGTCGCTGTTTCAGATTTTGAATCAAAACTCGACTTTTCCTTTCGCTTTGGTCCAGAGCAAATAATAGAAGCTGATGCAAAAAGGATTTGAATTGTCTCAAAGGGGAGAAGATTAAAGATGTTTACTCACGTGATACGACAGGGAAGACATGTTTGCTCTTCTCATGGTGTTGTTATGCTGCTATCAAGGCCAAGGATTGAACAAAATAAATGTATTCTAAACGCAAATTGGTAAATAAACGTTAATAAATAAAATAAAGAAGAACGGATAATTTAATATTTCATTATTTCATAATAAATAATCCTTATTAATGTATAAGGGTATAGGAAATATATAGTCTGTTTTATTATGCTTTTAAGTTATTCCTACAATCTTATGAAAAACATCCTTCAGTGGCAGAGAGCAAATTGGTTCCTTTCTTGTTTCGTCACGTTTCCATTCATCGAAGATGACCCGTCTTCAACTTGTCATGCGAATCGAGCTGTCTCCGACTCCGAAAACAAATCATTTTTGGACATTCCCACGTCTGCCTAAGAAAACACCAAACTTTGATCATGAACGATGAGGGATTTTCTTTCCACCGCCCTGATGAATGGGACCAAGATAGTTCATAGCTCGAGGCAAAGGCTTATATCAGAAAGTTGAGACTGCTGAGGAGTCGCAGACATCGACACAGGTCTAAATGTGTTTGCTTTCCGTTCTGCATACTAAACACCCCATGCACTCATTCCTTCGTTCCATCAAATCTATCAGCCCTAATTCCTGTTTATCTGTCTGGCTGTCTTTGTCTGTCTGGGGAATTACACTCTCGTTTTAACGCACATCAACTGGAAAACCAACCCAAACAGACCGCCATGCCTAGAAAACACCTCTGATGGCAAAACACACCGTAAAAGATTCTCTATAACCTGAAAGGCCTCAGCAGCACCGCTTTTATTGTATTTCCGTTCTGATTCTGTGAGAAGTTTTGTTTGCCACAAGTGTGGAGTTTGTGAACACGCTGATGTTTACAAAGCGTTCAGATGAAAGATTTGACAAAGGGACAGACGTTTGTCTCGGTGGATTTACCTGCTCCTCAGTTCAATACAGAACCTCACCACCATCCCAGATAAATGTTAACCATATTCACTGGGGCCGATTCCTGTCGCCATTGTGTTAATCGCCTTTTCTTCAGTCTGTTGAGCACAAACAAGGGATTTTACATCCTTTCCTTTTTATATTCCAGGGAGCATCATACAGTCCATGAGAGCATGTCTTTAGCTCGAGGGTCCCCATATTTGGGGACTCTCGATCACTCTCGCAGCAAAAGGCATACAACACTGCCCTTATTATGTGTGTTTTTACACACACCAAACACAACTCAAACACCAAGCATATTAATTATCAAATATCAAAATCTGAATAGCGTCAGAAAGTCAACCCGCTCTCCACATTTCCATTGCTACCACACCGATACTTCATTGTACTCAAACAAATCATCTCAAATAAAGGTAAGACCATGACGAGTTCGACAGTACCACGGTGAAGGCCCTACGATAAAAACTCAGTTAACCAGCAGCCAAAGAACACAAAGGTGTACAACCACTTATTTACAGCAACTAACATAAATTCTGTCTTACCTTTGCGATTTTTTGATGAAAGGTTGTACTTGAGAGCAAAAAACTCTGGTTTTAGTACGTCGAACATGTCTGCATTTGTTTGCAACTAGTTTTAATGTGAACCTTAATTATGTTTAGTGTAAGATTGGCTTTCTTTCATGAAGCATGCATCGAAGTTAGTTTCGCGCTAGTTGTATTAGCTTCCTTACTGTTAGCCAATTGTGTGTCTGGCACACATTTCGATACTGCCCCTAACATCTATTGGCTCTTACGGTTAAAACGAGGTGTCAATCATCTAAATCGACCAATCTCCAGCCGAGTTATTAGCTTGCGTAACCGGATGTAGCTCAGGAGAGCTACATCAGGAGAGGTACATCCGGTAGTGGCCTCTTTACGCACGCATTCTGACGATGAGAAAAATCAAAAATCAAAAGAAAAATCAAAAACTGTTGAAAATGTATGTGATGATCACAGATAATGACATAAAAGTGAAATATATAGTTCAGTACATCAAAAACTTCAAATGGCACAGATGGTGCAAAAATGTGCCAAAATAACCATTTTGGAGAGTCCGCCTAAATAGTCTTTACTAAAACCTCTCTAATTTAGCTCTGCTTAAATTTATGATGATCAAGCTTTGCAGAGATAATGGTCACACCTTGTGCTATGATTTGATTCAGAATTGTAGCTTCATCAGCATCATTTCAAAGAGATATTCATAGAAAAAGTGTGATTTTCTTTGGGCGGAAATGAAATCTGTCATTTATGCTTGTGTGCCAACTTAATTTACTCTGAGCCAGTGACATAAATACTGATACTTAAACATCTTAACAGATGACACAAGTGTTCCCTTTATAATGACACCACAATTATTCAAATAGACCTTGTAGATGCAGAGATATTCTCTGTTCATTTTGGGTATGTCATTTTCGAGTAGAAACCTAAAAAATAGGCTGGAGCTTAAGAGGTTTGAAATATTGTTTGAAATATTGTGTTTGGTACCATAAAAAAACACAAAATTAGTATAAAGAGCTATGTTTCCCAATCCGGATCAATCAATAATTGAATTGAACCAAAAGCTATCGTAAATAACTTGGGATATCAATCTACAAAACCCAAAAGACATCTATCCGTATGCCAATATGTTTTAAGATTTGTTTAAATGTGCACAATCAGATACAGCGACATTGGAAAGCAAAGGGAATTCATCGACAGAGCAAGTACATAGGCGACTGGTATGCATAATTTAACTCCATAAGAGGCAGTTTGATGAATAACATTTCTCCCATTTAGAATTAATGACCAAAAATCAATTTTTTTTATCAGCATGTATGACTTGAAAATGAAAAAAAGGTGACAATGTTACTTCACTTTTCAACACTTGACATGCTAGCAGTCATCACAGCGAGACTGACTGCAGATATACAAGGAGAATGGTGGGATGTGACTACTCTGGCCCTTTGAAGAGTCGGTATAGGCTGAGACAATATAAGGGAACATACCTACAGTATGTGAATACAGGCTGTATTATTCCTTATATAGGATCAGTTTCGCCAAGATGTGACACGTCATTGGATGATTGTCACATCTGTTTCTGCACACCTACTAGACTCAAATGATGGATTCAAATTCATTCAGTCTAACTGTAGCCTTTGTGGAAATTGAGTGGAAACCTTGAGTGGAAATCTGACTCTGCACCTTGTTTAGCACCATCACCTTACCAGTTACTGAACTTCATTCAGATGGAAAGACGTTTTCTAGAGCACTTGAACAACACACAGTTGTCCTGGTAAACTATTGTTAACGTAAGGTTTAGGTAATATTATTCTGGATTTGTAACGCTTATAGCTCAGCCCCTGCTTGGACAAAACTTTTCAAATTTCCAAGACATTTGTATTCCCGATAAGTAGTTCTCCAGAAAGTTTGGTGACCAGCCCCACCGCCCTGACGGAGGAACATTTCTGAAACTTTGTGTACAGGACTTATTTGACATGCTGAACATGTTCGCCTCGCCCATAATGTCCGACTGGACGGATTTTTCTGTAGTGTGAAACTTTCAGGAGAACCTCAAAAAAGTTATAATAAATAATGACAGCTACTAATGACACGCAATTTGGTACACATGATCTAGGGTTAATTGACCTAAATTGACCTAAATTTAGAAATTTATAAAAACATATGCTAACTAGCTAAACATTCACAGACATCACATGTCCGCTTCAGAGGGTACCAGGGACTTGGAACTTACCATTTACATAGTAGACACCTCCCCTAACATGTGTATACATTTTTGGGTCAATATCTCATTTGAAGCTGTCACAGTGACAATTACAGTAGATGTTCTTAAGCGTACTCCACCGCTTTACCTGCAAGGACCCAAAATCACACATAAAGGACATCTACCCTAACCAGTGTCTGTTTGTGTTTGTGTGTCTCTTTTTGTGTGTCTGTGTGTGTCTCTGTGTGTTAGTCTGTCTGTCTGTCTGTCTGTGTGTGTGTGTGTGTGTTTGTGTGTGTGTGTATATATGTGTGTGTATGTGTGTATGTGTGTCTTTGTGTGTCTGTCCGTATGTGCCTGTTTCTGTGTGTGTGTGTGTGTGTGTGTGTGTATTTTTGGGAGTTAAAAAGAACCAGTGCTGAGGAAAAAAGACCCACCCCTGTCTGAGCAATAGTATAGGGGCGGCAGTAGCTCAGGAGGTAGAGCGGGTTGGCTGGTAACCTGAAGGTTGTTGGTTCGATCCCAGTGTCGATGTGTCCTTGAGCAAGGCAACTAACTCTGACTGTTAGCTCCCAACGAGCTGGCTGTCGCCTTGCATGGTTGACTCCGCCGGCGGTGTGTGAATGTGTGCGTGAATGGTGAATGTGAGGCAATACTGTAAAGCGCTTTGAGTGGCCAATGGTTAGAAAAGCGCTATATAAATGCAGTCCATAGTTGGGTCTGAGACTTTTCACCGTATGTTTTTTGATAATATTTGTGTTTGAGAGTTATTTTTCTGTGGTTTTTAAGAACCAACGAATCACAGTCATCGCATCAGTCTGATGGATTGGTTGTAGACGGTGTGATAGCAGCTTGTACTCCTGAGAGGGGGTATTCTTAGAATAACACCCCTTCCACCAATCACAGGTAGGCTGGCGGTGACTCAACACTGAGACGTGTGAGGGGAGTGGAGCAGTTTCATTATCTCATCTTCTGAGGTCAATTAGCCTTTCCTCCACGGTAAAAAGCTTTGCGTTTTCTGGCTGAGAAGGAGGTGAGTTGTATAATTCTCAGAGGATAATCTGGTGAACCAATTATGGCGGCTAAACTGATAATTTCTCGATCTTGCCTGGATCTGGTAATTTAGAAGTGTAAATTTGTTTTATGTATCCCAAGTCGCAGGAATCAGCCCGCTAGGTATTGAGACCTAGAGGGAGGGAGGCCAGAGGGTTGCCAAAGCTGCAATGAAGGCTTCAGCTTTATTTCTATCTGTTTAGGAGATTAGGTCGATAGCCAATAGGATTTAGTCCCTATACAACAGAGAGAAATCGGTGTTATGTAGTGCTTAATGGTCTGACATAATATGACTTAAAAACATAAACCCATGTTTTCTCTCTCTCTCTCTCTCTCTGTCTGTCTCTTTAGTGTGTATTCCCTTTCAAACACAAACATAAACACACACTCACACTCACAAACACACACACACACACAGACCACATACACGCACAAATACACACACACCACACTCACACACTCGCTGTCCTTATGCGCCCCACTGCCCCAAAAGAGTCTTCTAATCTTCCTGAAACCAGAGGCAGGGAGCAAGCCTGCTTACTGGGTCTGGCAAACAACATATACCTGTATATATATATATATGTATATGCATATATATATATATATATATATATATATATATACATATATATATATATATATATATATATACATATATATATATATATATATATATATATATATATATATATATATATATATATATATATATATATATATATATATATATATTTACATATATCTACAGCATAAAAATATTTATATGTATATGCTGAATTTACGTAGCTTTGCGTTTACGCCAATATCAGTTCTATAATATATATATAGACCGGATATTGAATTATACATAAATGCAGCATATGCATAAACAATAAAACAACAAGACAACAAGAAGATATCCTGGAAACCTTGGTCCAGCTCTCTGATTGGTCGAGGGTGGAGCCACTCAGCTGCCCTACATCTGGAAGCTCGCACCAAGAGGAGTGGAGGGGGGCAAAGAGGAGCAAAGGGTAGAAGACTGGAGAGGAGGAGAGAGTAGAGGAGAGGAGCAGAGAGGAGCAGAGAGGAACGAAGGGGAGAGGAGTGCAGATGAGGAGAGAGGGGAGGAGAGGAGCAGAGAGGAGGAGAGAGGAGCAGAGAGGAGGAGAGAGGAGCAGAGAGCAGCACCTCCACTGGGACAGGGCGGTCGTTCGGGGAGCAGCGGAACACGGACGTCCTGCGTGTAGCGAGGCCATCTTGGCAAGAGGAACATCTCCTTACCGGGCGGGTTGGCAAACCGAGAGCGCTTGGACGGCCCCCAGGGGCCCGGAGGAGTGATGTCCAATTCCTCACACTTCCATGCCTCCAATTCTCACTCGCTAATGGAGTGAGACAAGCTTCACGAGTCCACCCTAACACACGAGGAGGAGATAACACTTCAGGGGTCGCCCGGGTGGCAGGCATTAAAACTGCATGTCTGCTAAGAAGGTATCAAAATTAATGGTGTCATTAAAATGTTTCTTCATTTATTAGGGAAAAAGTGTTTGCGTTGTCATCGACTTCACAATGTTATGATTATTATTCATGGGATATAAGGTTTGCACACAGCACCAAAACACACACAAATACCACTCACTCGCCCACTCACTCACTCACTCACTCACTCACTCACTCACTCACTCACTCACTCACTCACTCTCTCTCTCTCTCTCTCTCTCTCTCTCTCTCTCTCTCTCTCTCTCTCTCTCTCTCTCTCTCTCTCACTCACTCACTCACTCACTCACTCACTCACTCACTCACTCACTCACTCACTCACTCACTCACTCACTCACTCACTCACTCACTCACTCACTCACTCACTCACTCACTCACTCACTCACTCACCCACTCACTCACCCACTCACTCACTCGGTCACAGACAGGATGATGATGATGATGATGCACAGCAGGGAAGCAAGGTGAGATCTGCCATGTTACCCACCTCTCCACCTTGTTTGTTGAATCACAGCTCATCATGCTGATTAGTTTAATAATTTCATTGAGTACTTTGATGTTGTTGAGTTCTTTTGGAAACATTTTTGGTTGCTAATTTATTTTCAGCGTGTTGTATTGTTCTATTTGTATTTATATTACATGGAGAGAAAGAGAAACAGAGACAAAAAAGGGTAGAGAGAGAGAGAGAGAGAGAGAGAGCGAGAGAGAGAGAGAGAGAGAGAGAGAGAGAGAGAGAGAGAGAGAGAGAGAGAGAGAGAGAGAGAGAGAGAGAAACAGACAGAGAAACAGAGACAGAAAAGGGTAGATAATCTGAGAGAGAGAGAGAGAGAGAGAGAGAGCGAGAGCGAGAGCGAGAGAGAGAGAGAAAGAGAAAGAGGGAGAGAGGGAGAGAGAGACAGGGAGAGAGAGAGAGGGAGAGAGAGAGAGAGAGAGAGAGAGAGAGAGAGAGAGAGAGAGAGAGAGAGAGAGAGAGAGAGAGAGAGAGAGAGCGAGAGAGCGAGACAAAGAGAGAGAGAGAGAGAGAGAGAGAGAGAGAGAGAGAGAGAGAGAGAGAGAGAGAGAGAGAGAGAGAGAGAGCGAGACAGCGAGACAGCGAGACAAAGAGAGAGAGTGTTTTTCTATTTTCGTTGCTTTTTGTTTGTTGTTCTTTATTCCCAGTTGATTTGGATTGGATTGGAGCTACATAACTAGGTTGTGTTTAATTCGCAGGCTGTCATGTGATCGCTCCTTCACCTGCAGCTGGATCCTCAGGGCGGAGGCAGCCTGCTGCTCACCGCTGTAAACAAGACGGATTCCTTCTAATCCAACACCACGGTGCTCTTATTGTCAACACAGGCTCCCCCCAATCTCCTCCACTGAGGGTTTACACAGAGAAGACAGAGGAAACACATTGAGAGAGGGAGAGGGAGGGAGTGAGGGAGAGAGAGAGGGGGAGAGTGAGAGAGTGAGAGAGGGAGGAGAGAGAGAGGTTGTTGATGGGGAGAGAGAGAGAGAGAGAGAGAGAGAGAGAGAGAGAGAGAGAGAGAGAGAGAGAGAGAGAGAGAGAGAGAGAGAGAGAGAGAGAGAGAGAGAGAGAGAGAGAGAGAGAGAGAGAGAGAGAGGTTGATGATGGGGAGAGAGAGGAGGAGAGAGAGAGAGAGAGAGGGAGAGAGAGAGGGAGAGAGAGAGAGAGAGAGAGAGAGAGAGAGAGAGAGAGAGAGAGAGAGAGAGAGAGAGAGAGAGAGAGAGAGAGAGAGAGAGAGAGAGAGAGAGGAGAAGAGAGAGAGAGAGAGAGAGAGAGAGGTTGGTGGGGAAAGAGAAACAGAGAGAGAGAGGGGAGAGAGAGAGGTTGCTGGTGGAGAGAAAGAGAGAGAGAGAGAGGGAGAGAGAGAGAGAGAGAGAGAGAGAGAGAGAGAGAGAGAGAGAGAGAGAGAGAGAGAGAGAGAGAGAGAGAGAGAGAGAGAGAGAAAGAAAGAAAGGGGAGGGGGATGGAGAGGGAGAGACGGAGTGGGAGAGAGAGATAGAGGTTAGAGAGAAAGAGAGAAAAATGGGTTAGGGAGACAGATACAGACTGGTAAGGGATAGAGAGACAGGAAGGGAGGGATAGACAGGGAGGGAGACAGAGAAAGAAAGAGAGAGAAAGACGCATGAGAGAGGGAGAGTGGGGCCGAGGGGGGGGGGGGGACAAAGGACAGAGAAAGGAAGAGGATTGTCGGAGGAGAATGTCTGTTGTTGTTGTCGTCCAGTCCAAGCCCCTCCCAGGAGGGGCTGTGTGTGATTAAAATACCTTTGGAGATCAAACCGTCCGCTCACCCACACAACAATGTGCTCTCATAGGCGCCATATGGAGCGGCCCAGAGAAAAGATCCGCTCGGTGGAAATTATAAACCGGCTGACTTTGCTTGCAGCTGTTGCCAGAATCAGCCTCAATGCCACGCCTTTGTTTACCATACATTTGCATGTCCTCTGCAGCGCCCCTCCTCGCGAGGGCGGACTAACTCAAGGCCAGGTGTTCTCAGGCCATTAGCGACCGCCGTGAAACCCAGCGCCTCAGCTGTCTTCACTGTCATGTTCCTTATAATCCCATCACCCTACATCTCCTTATCTCCCCCCCCCCCTGACCCGGACGGGCTCTGGGTGGTCCGGGGGGATGAGGAAGATCCGTGAGAGGTATCTACCCCTGAGCAACAAAACAAGTAGCCCTGAAATATCCCATAGATCCTGTAGAGTGCAACAACAATAACATCACTAAGAGAGTGCCTGGTCATGGCAATGAGATCTGCCCCCGTGCCACCGTTTTGCATCGTGTGTCTATGTAAATAAAAGGTGTAATCTGATCCGTTGGTGTCTGCAGATATGCAGCATAAGACTTTTTACAGTGAGCAGAAAACTGTAATGTAGTCTACAAATAGCACCCAGCTTACAGTCTGTCAGATTTAAATGTAAAAACACACATGAATAATGAATAGCTGTACATGTGAATAATGAAAGGTGTTGAAGTGTTTTTTTTAGTTTTTTTTAAGTGTTGAATATCTTTCTCGACACCTGGTACTGGCAAAACATCAAAGCACACACAGAATGAAGCCTTGAATCCAGACAGGAGGAGGAGGAGGAGGAGGAGGAAGAGGCGGAGGAGAGTCTTACTGAGATTCGACGTGGACTTAATGTGTGCTGGCTCGTCTATCACATGATAATTGGCTCGTTTGCTTATATTTCTGCCATACTTTCCTGATAATCACAGAGAGAATCTTGTTTCCAGGACATTATTGGATTATTATTATTAATATTAATATCATCACTGCTGTTGTAAGTAGATTAAAAGACGACAGTTGCTGTTCGAAAACGTGTTGTTTTGTTTTTGCCGGAAAAACACAACCAAATAACTCCAATCATTATGGTTTAAATTAGAGACAAGCAGGTGTTCAGGCCGAGAGAACAGAGTGGCTCGGAACCAAGTGATTCATCATTTTAATGAGGCCAGAAGATGACTCTTTTCATTCCATCCAACTTTCACTGCGGACATAGCGGCACGCCATACAAAAAAATACTTTCCTGATCTTCGACCGATGCTTTGATTCTTGAATCGAGTACAGGAGACGGTTTGACAGAGGTGAAAGAAACCGCTAAGGTGTGCTATTCAAACTCTCTGTGTATTCAATTTCCGTGCGATAGCTTGTGAACTCCAGAAAGCTCCATCTCTGAGCAACAACGTAACAGCGTAGCCGTGCTTGGCACGAGGTCTCACCTGCCCGGCCCCCATGCCAGGGCTCCATCACGCCCTGCTGGTAGGCCTTTCATCTGGCACCATCGTGGCTCCCCCGCCCGACGCCGCCTCACTGTCGATGAGCGCTGGAGGAGACGGGGGGAGGGCGTGGGCGGGGGAGAGATATTATTAAACAAATGGAGAATCATCTGTGTCTTCACTCCCCCCCCCCCCCAAACACACACACACCTCCCTCCTCCTCCTCCTCCTCCTCCTCCTCCTCCTCCTCCTCCTCCTCCTCCTCCTCCTCCTCCTCCTCAAAGTCTTCATCCCTCTCCCTCATAAACACACAAACCTCCCTCCCTCCCTCCTCCTCCTCATCCACCTCCTCCTTTTATTCCTGTTATTTGCTACCAATTTTAACAGCTGTTGGCACATGGAGAGAGAGAGACTGAGAGAGAGAGAGAGAGAGAGAGAGAGAGAGAGAGAGAGAGAGAGAGAGAGAGAGAGAGAGAGAGAGAGAGAGAGAGAGACAGAGAGAGAGAGAGAGAGAGAGAGAGAGAGAGAGAGAGAGAGAGAGAGAGAGAGAGAGAGAGAGAGAGAGAGACAGAGACAGAGACAGAGAGAGAGAGAGAGAGAGAGAGAGAGAGAGAGAGAGAGAGCGACAGAGAGAGAGAGAGAGAAGAGAGAGCGACAGAGAGAGGAAGAGAAAGAGAGAGAGAGGGAGAGAGTCTGAGAAAGAGAGAGAGTGTGGGTTTGTTTTGATGTTTGTGCCGGGTTGAGGTAATTTATTGGTGTGGGATTTAGGAAATCAGAATTCATTGCAGAAACTTTCTGATCCTGCTGGTTCTAGGGCTCAGGATAAACAAGACTGATTGTTTCAGAGACATGCATATATTACCACCTTGACCCTTTATGCTCGCAGTGCTGTAGGAGGTTAAGCCCGACTGCAACGGAGCACATCGCAGAGATGGGTTCAAAGTGGAAGCAGTGGATATTTACCAACACAACGTCTCTGTGATGAGCTTTTGTAGGGACAGTTGTTTATAGGGAGGGACTTCACATGAAGGCTGCGGTATAGGGTCTCCTGAAGCTTTAACCAGGCTTGTATACTCCAGTCTATTAGATTCTAAACTTCTACAATAACATTGTCTTTAGTCGAAGGGAACTGTTCCAAATGTGTCAAGCTGGATCCTACAGGGTTTGGAGGTTTGGAATAAATTCTCTCTCTCTCTCTCTCTCTCTCTCTCTCGCTCTCGCTCTCTTTCTCTCGCTTTCTCTCTCTCTCTCTCTTGTCGACAAGGTTATAGAAGGATGAGGAGATTCAGATGTATGGTTCACTAAAGTTTAGTGTTCAGTAGGCGAGGACTTCAAACCACCTTGCTTTAAGCTGTGAACATTCCCTCATTCCTGTGAACATTCCCTCATTTCTGCGAACATTCCCTCAGTCCCTTGAACGTTCCCTCATTCCTGTGAACATTCACTCATTCCTGCGAACATTCCCTCAGTCCCTTGAACGTTCCCTCATTCCTGTGAACATTCACTCATTCCTGTGAACATTCCCTCAGTCCCTTGAACATTCCCTCTGTCCTGTGAACATTCCTTCGGTTGTTTGAACGTTACATCTGCCCTGTGAATATTTCCCAGGTATCCTAGCAGTTATCCGGTCAGAATGGGAATACCGCAGGTTGGTTGGCAGGACCGAGTCCTCCGAGTCCTCCTCCTGGTTTCTGGAACACATCTCTTCCTGGAAACGAATTACCGAGTGATTACTGAGGGCCTTACTGTTGGGCATGGAACAGCCCAACGCCGTAGCTGGGTCAAACTGCACATCCACTGGGATGCTTGTGGAATAAAATTAGCCCTTTAATGACAAGAACAACATGCTAATGAAATGCTGTTCTCTTACTGTAGGCGGATTTCTCCTCCGTAACAACTAGAAATACACAAAACTGGGATAAAGCGCGAGTCTGCTCGAAGCCATGTCAACTATGGTAACCAAACGTATTTTCTACATGAGTAACGCAACTTTACATGTACACCTGCAGCATGCCTGGCCAAACGTCAATCTCTGAGAATCATTCCTGGGTTTTGAATATTTAGGAATCAGAAAAGGTATCCGCCTCCTCATCTGACCTGGTGGGTGTCTAGGTGCTTCTCTTGGATACATCTCAGCAGATTGGGACGGCTTGGTTTGTCTTCCTGCCGAGTCACAACATACTGTTCAATCAAATGTTATATGACATGCGTCAAATTTATGACGGCTTTTAATGACTTTGAATTTTTAATCGTCTTATGTTGTCTTTTTATTGTATCTGTGTTTGCGTTAAATGTTGCGCTGGTAGTTTTAACTGTTGATCCACTGTTCACTTACACTCGCTCTTTTCATTAAATTATTTAAGAGTCCAATCATTTTAATCTGCTAGATTTTTAACCTTTCTTATTCTTCATTATGAACAGCCATTTAAACGGAAAACAACTTTTGACTTCAGGGTGCCATTAGACTATCATAGCGCATCACATTTCTATGATTCTTTCAGTGGCAAGCACAGGGAAAAAACATCAATTTCGAGCACGTCAAATGGATTATGGGGCTGCATACATCTGAGTGAACATGGTTTTTCAACAAGGCTTCTCAGGCCACTGCAGCCCTTGCAAGAGGTGTTGCTGTGAAAGAATTTATCACTTGAAGGAAGGTCATCTCGGAGACTTTCACCCAAGGAATACTTCTTGGAATGGAACACATTAAAGAGGAATGAGGCACCACCGGACAAGAGTTCGGCTTGGCTTTTTTTTCTTTCTTTCTTTCCCAAAATGCAATTCAACTGGGTGTCAGGATGGATGTGAGCGTCACCGTGTATCCAGAGGCATCAGAAGACATCATCAACTTTTTAACAGAGAGCCAGCGTGGGGTGGAATGCCTGAGAACACCCCTCAAACCTAACATCCAACACTCACACGACCACAACCACGACCTAATAAGCAATCAGTTAGCACCAAAAATAACATGACGCTCCATTAACGAGATCTATTCGTGGAAATTAGCATTTTTCCGTCTCACTCTGAGGGGAGTTATTTGAAAATGATGAGGATGACGACCGTCATGCCAGCAGGGCACTTGAAAGCACAGATCTCCACAGCACACAGGTTTTATTTAGCTATATTTATATCTATGGCTGCAGAGGGCGGAGGCAGGAGCCAGTGAGCTTGTGGGAAAGCGAAACAGCTGCCGAGTAACGAGGAGCCAGACCGAGCAACACATAGGTCAGTGTGCTCATTAAAATCTCTAGACGACAATGCTAGACCCGTCTCTAAACTATTGAAGTGGTGCTAAAACCGGAGCCATCTCGTCTCCTGCCTGCGAGCGGTACAACACAAAAATAACTCTTGCCCGCGTATAACCACTTGGGGGGGGGGGGGAAATGACAACACACTTAATACGGAATGGAGGGAGTCATAAAAGTTCACGCTTGGATGAGGGTGCAGATGAGTGCGGTGGAACCTGAAGGATTATAACTTGACAGGGTTTTTAAAGATGTATAATTACATCAGTCTTCCAGCCAAAAGATCCCTAATGGTCGCAGCCAAGCTGACAGGAACCCTTGAGCAAGCTGCCTTCGCCATATCCACCCTGAGCGTGGGGTGGCATTGGTCAGAGTGCCTGCTAAATGACTAAGTAGTAAATAGGGAATGAGTAAATATGGAAAGTGATGTAGAGACTGCAGATGTCTCCTCGTGCTTTTATCAATGTTTCCTAGCGCCAGCGTTCTGTTGGCTGAACAGCAAGTGCGTAATGAACGAGCTGTAATGAAACGATACGCATCTCATAGGTACAAAGCATTGGTTCTTTACGATGCATTTAATGAAAACAAACAGCGGTGTCTGCATTAGGATTGATTTGCAGATTTAAAGAAGGTTCGATGAACCCAATAGTTGACATTTAATTCATTCTCTGTATCTGTTCACCAATTGAGTTGTTATTGTTATTGTTGAATGGCATTTGCAGAAATCCCAGGCTGGGATGGCATGCTGGGAAAAATCCATGGCACACATTTCCTTTGTCTTGGGGGGGTAAGTGACTGTAATGGTGTTTTCAACAGCTTAGTAACCGTTTTCCAGCCCTAACACGTTAATAGCCTTCATCCTGGGATGCGTTTTACCATGGGACAGCTTTTAAGTCTTCCATAGGAAGACAATTCTTACTGTCAATGCTCACCATGCAATTGCTTAACACACAAAGACACACAAACAGCTATTACAGACAACACATAGGCATCCACACACACACACGTCAGAACTCACACACACACACACACACACACACACACACACACACACACACACACACACACACACACACACACACACACACACACACACACATCTAAACACACACATACACCTCAACCAACCCACTCAGGCACATTCCATCTCCGGGGTCGCCCTGTGTATTTCCTGGACGTCTGAGACGGACTGGCCTATTTGATTTTAGCCACAGTAGCCGAGGTAATCAGAGGGTTGCGAGGGGAGCACAGCGGCAATTTCCCAAAAGGTCACCTTTCTAATGAGGAGCATTAGCCCACTCACCAGGCCATGGAGCAGCAGAGAGCCACTCCGAGGCACACAAGAGGAGAGGGGGCGGGCAAGCGAGGGGGCCCCCCCGGTAAAGGGCGTTCTGACGGGGCCTCGGCCCGCCCCTGGGGTCCGAGACACTTCCCCAGCACCTGGACACAGCACCTGAACCCCGGGTCTTGAGAGGTTGGAGTGGTGAGGGCTGGAGCTCTTAAGGTCAGTGTTGGAGTCCACAGCCGATGGGTTGCAGCCAGAGAGGCAGCAATGGAATAGATGAGGAATTATTCAGCACAGTAATTAATTAAAATGATATAAAACTACAATATGTATCCAAGATACCGATAATATCGCAAATAATTATTATATCGTTAGACAATCCTGTAACAATACATACAACAATACACTATAATGTCTAACTATGAATAAAAAATTACTGTGAAAAGGTAAAGTGCTTGATTTCTGTCTTTATTCATGGTCATGGAGTTTTTCAGTTACTATTTAAAAAAAATAATAATAATAATAAATTAAAATATATAGATATTTGCCGCCAGTATCTCTATTCTCGTACCCCACGAAGAAGGAAAAACGATCCATCGGCACGTCGATATTCTGTCCCATCCCTTATAAATGCATTGTCGATGTGTATTTAAGCAAGGCAAGAAAAGGCAAGGCAACTTTATTTTCAAAGTGCTTAAAATGCAATAAAATAGAAGTAAAAGAAAACAAAGCCAAAGTAAAAAAATGCATACACTAAAATGAAATGATAAAAGAAGATAGCAAAGTTAAGAAATGCATTGTGGAAAGCTCAATGTATTTAAGAATCAGCAGAAAGCTAAAGCAAACGTAATATGTACTACTTCTGCAATATTGTTTCCGAAGTTATTGCCGCTGTGACACTGCAGCTCCACCACACGCGTCGAGGAAGCCTTCCTCTCTGAACCCGCGCTGATCAATGAGACGCGCCAATTATCCTCCAGTGTTCCCGTGGCGAGGCGCAGCCGCCCCACCCCCGCGATGATGCAGCCGTCTTAAGTCTCTCCAAATCAGGCTCAGATCCATGACCGTCATACCGTGGTGTGGCTGGTATTGTTAAAGCCCCAGGAATGCTAAACATGGATCCATGCCACCGCGGACCTGAGTGACAATCGGAGCGTAAACATCGCACCTGTCAGCTCATTACCGGCGCGGGGCTGGGGGGGGGGGGGGGGGGGGGTGCAGGGTGGGCGGCCAGCCGTCTTGCAGCCTGGGTAAACACCCTGCTCTTCTGTGGGGTATTCCACGAACAGAGGTTTAACAAACACAGAGTTAACGCTGAACTCTAGGTTGATTGACCCTGTGCCAACTAAACCAGAGCTGTCGGCTCCACCGCACGGGTTTTGCATTCGTTCAATCAACTCGGGGTTGGTTAACGCAGGGTTGTGCGCGTCCACGCCAAACCTATAAAGACGCGATATATGGATCATGGAAACCCCGATCGAAATGGCAAAACGGGCCGCTTATTTCAATGAAATGGAACTCCAGGTTCTCCTGGAGAGCTATGACGAGGAGAAGGACATTATCACAAGGAAAGGGAACGCTAAAGCCTCTGTAACCCAGAGAACCAAAGCCTGGCAGCGGATTGCTGACGGCGTAAATGCGTTAGTTATATGTCAAAAGCATGATCCTTAATATTTGAGCCATGAATTTACTAATATCCCAGTCAAGCATTCTTAACGTTCCTACCACATAACCCTTTTCTTCTTTAAAAATATGCAGCCTACTCCGTTGGCTCCCAAGCGGTCAGCGGATGGAAGTAAAACTGAAGTCTTAAAACATACAAACTGGTATTTTCCCACCATCGTATTGCTATATTTTGTCAGTCCAGCATTTAAATTGTCATACCATATTTGTCACTCCTGCATTTAAATAAGCCCTTTTTTTTTTAAGCCAATCGGAAAAAGGACGACAGTCGGCAGACTGGATCTGGCCCTCAAATTGTCTTGAGGATAAATTCAGAGCGCCGTGGCATGGAGGGGGTACCTGGAGGTACCTCCTCAGAGAGTCAGGGGCCATGTGAGGGTACCCCACTAGTTGAATGTAGGTTTTTCTGTTTTTCTTGTATTTTAGATTTTGTTTGTCTTCGAAGTAACACATGCAAACCGTGTGCGTGCAACAGCGCAAATGTTCAAAATGTTTTTTTTTGTTAACTGGATAGAAAACCTAAAAGTGACAATTCATCAACTTCTCCAGTGGATGTAAGTCCGTTAGGACTATTGCCTACCTTCTTTTGTAAGAGACTCTCGGCATAATACTCAGCCAATATTACTCTTTGTATGATAGGAGGCCAATGAAAATCTTGGTCCGGACGTGGATGGGTCATCTGAAGGGACTGAGATGTGCTCGGCATCTCCAACATTATAGATAAAACTACCCTTTGCAAAAAACGGAGGGTTACGCAAATAGTCTGGAGTGAACTGAGGCCAGGTCCTCGATTGGTAGTGTTGAGTATGTAAGGCAGGAGAAGGCTATTTAAATATATTAATGATTTGCGTGAGAATCTATATCTCTCCAGCAAAAAGTCATCCGGATATGGCAAGATGTCGAGCCGTGGTCTTTTTCATCGCTCCCGGTGGATTACACGAATAATTTGCGCTCCGATATCAACAGGCCTCTCATCAAAAGGGCATGCCATTGTGAACACATGAAATCTGCGGTGAACGCGGGTTTAAATACCCAAAACGGGGTTATGTTCCAAACTTAACCTGCGCAAAACCTGCTCTGACCAGGTTTGATTCAGAGCATATGTTGCTATAGTAACTAAAATACCGTGCTCATTTTGGAACGGAAAACCTATGGTTACCGCAAACCCTGGGTTAACTTACCAGGTTATGTGATAAAACCGGCTTTGTGGAATACCCCACCCGGTGACTCCCGGGCTCTATGCACAACAGAGCAGCACAAGAGGTTGCTGTCAAGAGTTAGCAGTTCCATTACCCGCTAAACCCTTGAACAGCAGCTTTGCTGTGTTGAGAAGGAGCGGTTATCGATTAAGGTAGGCCTGTGGTGGGGCAGATAAGTGTATTCAAATCAGTCTCCGGCCCATAACAGGGTTGCCTTTTTTTCAAAATCCAAACACAAACCTCATTACGCAAATCCTCCACTTCTCGCTACGCAGGTCATGTCAAGGAGCAACGCTACACGCAGCGTCCAGCCGCCTCAAAAGAAAAATAATAAGTATAAACATCTACATAATGACTAGCCATAATCCCCCTTTAATCCCTCTGGCAACATGGCTCAAGTTATGAAGCCCAAGTATCTTTTAATTGCCGGTTGGGAAATGCAAATCAGCTTCCGCCGTCTCCCACGGACACGGCGGCCGGATTCAGGCGCCTCCTCTTCAATCTGCCGCGGGCGTTAATGAAGCTGTTTACCCCGAGTGTACTGTAACCCTTAGCTTCCTAGCCGACGGGGAGCCGCGTGATGTGACAAGTCGTCTTAATTACGCTGCCGTGCGGGGAAAGTGACAGATGTTTGTCGAACAACAAGGAACATCTTGAAGCCGTGTGCTCGTCGCTGACGCTAGCCCCACGGAGACAGCACATTGCCGTGAGTTGGCGCAGGAACGGCGAGACCGCTACCTCTTAGACACGGTGTTGTGGGTGGACTGGTTGTGAGGGATACTGCTGACTCCATGGATCACGGATCAATACTGGAGGCCTTTGGTTTCAATCATGTATGCCAGGCCTATTCAACTAGCGGCCTGTGGGCCAAATGCGGCCCCTCTTAATTTTTTTCTGGCCCGCAAGAGGTTGCATGCAAAAAATAAATAAAATAAAGGAGAAACATAGTAGCCAGTATCAGTACCCCGCAATCAGGAACTGGCATCACTTATTCTGACAATGTTTGGCTCAACCGATACGTGTGAGTCTAGCTTTTCTCATATGAATGCCATCAGAACAAGGGCACGTTGCTCCATGACCTATGAGAAGATGCATGAGTGTCTCAGGATGAGCCAAACTAGGCAAACAAGGCAGTGCATCTCTTTCTCACTGACTCACTGGCTCAAAATGTCTCATATGTACAGTAGTTATGTTTTGTGATGATTCAAACAACATTGTTGAATTCTAAATACGTGTCCAAAATATGTGAGAACAAAATCTTTCATAATGATAGGATTAAAAGTGAAAAAGGAAGGAATGCGTCTGGCAAGTTTATTCCATGTAGCAGTACTATATATATTAAGTTAACACTACTTTAAGTACGATTTATTTGCAGCGATTCATTCACGTAGTTTTACTCCGTGTGGCCCATGAACCCCCAGTGGTTTTCCTTTTTGGCCCACTTGTTAAGGAGGTTGAATAGCCTTGATGTATGCAATATGGTTCAATCAAGTCAACCTCAACCATTATGTTCTTATGCTGTGTATATAGATATTTTGATGTTTCTTTTTTGTAGTTATTTTAATGTTCAGCTCTATTCAATTTTATTTTATTTGTGTTGAGCTTAATTACCGGTACAGTCTCAAAGGGCTTTACAGGCCATGTGTTTATGACGCCCCCCTTACCCTAACCCCCAGAGGGCAAGAAGAAAACTCCCGTAATTGGCAAGGAAGAAATCTTGAGGAGGAACGAAGAGTGGAGGATCCCTCCTTCAGAGTGGGGGCTCCCTCCTTTAGAGTGGGGGATCCCTCCTTCAGAGTGGGGGATCCCTCCATCAGAGTGGGGGATCCTTCCTTCAGAGTGGGGGATCCCTCCTTCAGAGTGGGGGATCCCTCGTTCAGAGTGGGGGATCTCTCCTTCAGAGTGGGGGATCCCTCCTTCAGAGTGGGGGATCCCTCCATCAGAGTGGGGGATCCCTCCTTCAGAGTGGGGGCTCCTTCCTTCAGAGTGGGGGATCCCTCCATCAGAGTGGGGGATCCCTCCTTCAGAGTGGGGGCTCCCTCCTTCAGAGTGGGGGATCCCTCCTTCAGAGTGGGGGATCCCTCCTTCAGTGTGGGGGATCCCTCCTTTAGAGTGGGGGATCCCTCCATCAGAGTGGGAGATCCCTCCTTCAGAGTGGGGGGTCCCTCCTTCAGAGTGGGGGCTCCCTCCTTCACAGTGGGGGCTCCCTCCTTCAGAGTGGGGGCTCCCTCCTTCAGAGTGGGGGATCCCTCCATCAGAGTGGGGGCTCCCTCCATCAGAGTGGGGGATCCCTCCATCAGAGTGGGGGATCCCTCCTTCCAGGGATGATCAGGATTGCAACGGGTGCCATAATTGACATACATACACAGATACATACAGATAAGCAAAACATTTTAAATCAGTGAGGGGTGCTGGCCAGTTATCCATTTTAAAGTCTACTGTCCTGTTCTGTCCACTGTAGCCTATCAGACAATCTCCTGTCTGGGATTAATAAAGTACATTTGATCTAATCCAACCTAAATCAAGTTAGAAGAAAGCAGAATAGGCTTGTATAATAGGCTATTTTGAACAAATAACTGTTGTGTGTGTAAACTTAAAGGTTGGGTATAGGATTTGCGAAACGCCAGCAGATTTTGAAAATACACAACTCAAATGATCCTACCCCCTCTCCTTCAACGCTGACTCTGACTCCACCCATTCCAAGTACCTGGACGCGCGCGAACACAGCATGCACGAGCGCGAACACAGATGCGCGAGAGCGAGCCAGGCTAGCGTAGGGTTTTCCTTCTCTTTGCTGGTGGTGGTGGTGGTGGGGATGGTGGCGTCTTGTCTGCCATGGAAATGGTCTTCTACTGCTAGGTCCAAATGTGGATTAACTAGTTCCATTAGCTACCGCAGGATAACAACAAACAGGAGCTTGCTCTGGGTCACGAGTACTGCACGAAGGGGTCGCGCGGGGCGCGGGGGAGGGGGAGTGCAGTACGACCGTTTGATTGACGTACTTACTGTCCAATGCAACTCGGTGGCTCTGGAAGTCATTGGCTGGAGTTTTTCGAGCCCTGCCCGTTCCACAGATGATTGACTTGTTTAATTTTCATGTCAGTACTAACTCAGTGGCTGTAAGTGGGTAATGATAACGATTTCAAGTAATTTTGCAAAAATGGCCAAAAAAGCGAATTCCATACTCAACCTTTAAAGATAGTGTTTAATAGATGAGATTATAATATGTATGTTCCTATACCAGTGGCTGCATAAGATTAATACAATGTACAATGTCTGGCATGGCCAGTGCGAGTGTTGAGTGTCATACGAGGCGTCCCCACACTGTGAAACCTCCGCTGGGGAGACAACATGTCATCTGTGGGCGGGTGTTAGCTGAAACGTGAAAACTGATTTGTGGTGTTTACACTTGAATCAGTCCGAGCGCTTGTCAAAACCTAATGCTGCTGTTGTTTTATTAATCGCATTTGACTTTCAATTACATGCTGCTGCCCCGAACAAGACCAACCCGGGATGACAAGTGGAGCACATGATGCATCACACCAGTTCCCAGTGTGGGCTGTTTACACTGGGAGCACTGGGAGGACCAGTTGCCCAGCAAGGTGAGGTGAACACAGCTCTTTAACCCACAAGAGGCTCCTGCAGTTCTATTTATATCCATTGTATCATCCATATATAACCACAAGCCTTCTAT
The DNA here is from genome assembly GCF_902167405.1 of Gadus morhua. Taxonomy (NCBI): domain Eukaryota; kingdom Metazoa; phylum Chordata; class Actinopteri; order Gadiformes; family Gadidae; genus Gadus; species Gadus morhua. The sequence continues at coordinate 27,076,699 of NC_044058.1, read as the reverse complement.
ACCGGCTCATGGTCAATATATCCATCCGCATGATGGATACTGTATATCTATTTAGAAACCACATAAAGGTTCCATGGATTTTATTCTGCTGGGTGCAGGTAACTTATTCTGCTGCAGTGTGCTGCTCCTCCTGCAGGCATGTCTTTATATCATGCAGGAAGCCTCTGCCAGCGCACGTCTCCCTGGAGAACCGTCTGTGTGCCTGTGATTTATCACGCTGTGATGGCTTGCCGCAGAGGAAAACTGACAAATTTCCACAATAATTGAGGCAAATGATCAGCCCAGCGCAATTTAATTGATCTTTTTTCATTTTTTTCTTTTTCCTCTTTTTACCACTGATCATCTTCGCTCCCGTGTTTTCCTGTGGGACGCCAATGCAGAATGTGAAACAGACGTATGGGGATGTGTGTGTGTGTGTGTGTGTGTGTGTGTGTGTGTGTGTGTGTGTGTGTATGTGTGTGTGTGTGTGTGTGTGTGTGTGTGTGTGCGAGTGTGTGTGCGCATTTATTTTTTGCAAATGACTGGCGCATGCATTCTGCTCCAGTTATATCACTGGGAACACTTGAGAGCTATTAGTTTGGACGTTGGGTTGTCGCTGTTGATGCATGTATTCACCAGGATGTTTTCTTTTTTTTGGGGCACGCTTCTCGAAATCTGTCACAATGGGAGCGCATCTGTTCCTTTCCACGGCACTCAACAACAAATAAGGAAAACCTCTCAGACATCAGATCTATGACCTTGTTGGCAATAAGTGCCGGCACCCTAAATATTCAAGACTAATTCCCCTCTTTGTTGTCGAGTGCGTTGCGGCGGCGTATCGCTCACCTCTGACGCCTCGGAGGGTGTTTGGGAGCTGCACACTGTGAGCCCTGCAGGGGGTCGGTTGTGATTAGATGGTGATCAATGCTCGAAGATAAACGGGCCGGGTGACACGCACCATTAGCTGCTCATCCCAAAGTTCGCATATCCACCGGGGGGGTTCGGCACATCCATCACTACAACCAGGGCATCATCAGAAACCTGCTCTGGGAGGGGTCTCTCTCTCTATCTGACTCTGTCTCTCTCTCTCTCTCTCTCTCTCTCTCTCTGTCTCTCTCTGTCTCTGTCTCGCTCTCTCTCTCTCTCTCTCTCTCTCTCTCTGTCTCTGTCTCGCTCTCGCTCTCTCTCTCTCTTTGTTTCTCTCTCTCTCATCGGTCTCTTCCACTTGTCTCTTTCTGTCCCTCTCTCCCTCTGGTCTGTCTCTTTCATTTGTCTCTCTCCCCCCGCCCTCTCTCACGTTCTCTTGTTGTCTGTCTCTCTTCTTTGTCTCTCTGAATTCTCTTTCTCGCTCTGTCTCTCTCTCTCTCTCTCTCTTTCTCTCTCTCTCACTTGTCTCTCTCGCTCTTTCTTTCTATAGCTGTGTCTCCCTTTCCCTTCCATGTCTCCCTCCCCCTCTCTCTGTCGCACTAGTCTCTTTCTCTCTCTCTCTTTCTTGTCTCTCTCCATCCCCTACCTCTCTCTCACTTATGTCTGTCTCTCTGTCTATGTTTACTGTAGACAGAAGGGCAGGCAAGGGAGGAGGTGTTGGCTCTGGGGACATATGTTGAGATATTAACTGATACAACTCAATGTCAGCTCTAACAAACACGGCAAAGTTTCCCCTGTCAGCCATCAAGCTGTGTGTGTTTGTGTGTGTGTGTGTGTGTGTGTGTGTGTGTGTGTGTGTGTGTGTGTGTGTGTGTGTGTGTGTGTATTGTGCTTATGCAACACAATAAAGAAGAATGGCTTTCCGCCTTCTGCATCAGAATCATTAAACACAGCCCAACCTTGAACAATATCCCCACACCTGCTAAATGTCAAGACGGATAGATGCAGAGGTGTACAATGTGCTAACACTACCCTTAAAGAAATGATTATTCAAATGATTATTATAGATATAGATATTCAGGGATGTAAAGGTGTGCAATAAGCGTCATTGTACCATTAATAATGTTATTAAGGGTTATCATATTGAACATCGGAAAATAATGTTCCCTGAAATCCATTGCAATTTCACGTAATTTATATATATCGATTACCTTCTTTAAAGTTTATTCAATGGGTGGAGTCTAATATCCCTCCTGGCTACGTAGCCAAGCTGATGTCCAATAGGGGGGGGGGGGGGGGGGATCTGACCCCATCCCTGAAATGCTGAGTCCATCAGCTGACATTGAGATGTATATGAATATACTATTTGAAAATGTTCAGTCAGATATTGGGTCGATTTGTAGTGGACTCATCCCTCTGTGATGTGTTATTTTTGCTTTTAGATTCTGTTGTCCATCACTTCATATAACATGCAGCGCTCCCCAAGCCACGGGGAGATGGAGCAGAGCTTCTGAATTAACCATTGGCTTGTGGACAGTCGGGCTGTAGCAGAATGCTGTGCGACATCCTGCGGTTTACATGAGGCCCTCTACCACCACTCCACTCCTCATCCCCCCACCTCCCTCCTGCCTCCACTACTGCTCGTCCTCCCACCTCCCCCCTTCCCACTCCTCCTTATCCTATACCTCCTCCCACCTCCTCCTCTTCCTCCTCCCACCTCCTCCTCTTCTCCCCCTCCTCCACTGCCCTTCCTCCAACCTCCAGCTCCTTCTCAACCCACTGCTGCCATCTCCTCCACCTCCTCCTATCAGTCCAGTACCATGGCTCCACTGATGTAGGAGTGAAACCAAGGCAATGATGTAGGAGTTAGACCCAATGAATGATGTAGGAGTGAGACCCAATGAATGATGTAGGAGTGAGACCCAAACACTGTTGTAGGGGTGAGACCCAACCAATGATGTAGGAGTGAGACCCAGCCAGTGATGTTGGGGTGAGACCCAGCCAATGATGTAGGAGTGAGACCCAATCAATGATGTAGGCTTGAGACCAAATCAATGATGTAGGCTTGTGAACCAATCAATTATGGAGGAGTGAGACCCAGTCACTGATGTAGGAGTGAGACCCAGCTGATGATATAGGAGTGAGACCCAGCCACTGATGTAGGGGTGAGACCCAATCAATGATGTAGGAGTGAGACCCAATCAATGATGTAAGAGTGAGACCCAATCAATTATGGAGGAGTGAGACCCAAACACTGATGTAGGAGTGAGACCCAGCCACTGATGTAGGAGTGAGACCCAGTCACTGATGTAGGAGTGAGACCCAATCAATGATGTAGGAGGGAGACCCAATCACTGATGTAGCAGGGAGACCCAATCAATGATGTAGGAGTGAGACCCAGTCACTGATGTAGGAGTGAGACCCAGCCACTGATGAAGGAGTGAGACCCAGCTAACGGTGTAAGGGTGAGACCTGTAGATGACCAATCAATCAGAATTATCTTATCTTAGTGTCTGTCCAACAGGTTTAAGGCAGGTTGTCTTTAATCCAATCTGCCACCAGAAGAGAGATGGCGACAGTGATGAGAGTCACACCTGGATTTATCACGTACACTGGTTAACATTTACAAACAAGGAAAGTCATTAGAGCGGTTTCGGAAATGTCAATGCTGAAATGCCAATACAAACACGGTGGTATTAGGAGTACAGGTTCTCACAGGCCAGAGCTCGTGGCTGGGTTGGGATTGACACTTTATAATGGTTTTCATTTTTTGCGTGCCAAATAGTATTGAATCCTATTCGAAGCAAGCACAAAATAATACCGCACCATCAAACTCCGCATTTTAATCTGTCAAAAACAATAATGATTTTATTTATTTATTAGGTTGCGCAACAAGGATGAAGCCCTGCTTGTGCTTTGGGCTTAATAGCTTGCAATATATTCATTAAATTGCATGTAATTTCCTTCGCTGTGATTTGAAAACACATTTCCAAATGTGATGGTTGTAGGAATTCAGTTACTCTCTAAGACGTGATTAGAGCTTATTGAGACTGAACCCGACAATATGCTTGGAGAAGACCGCTGTTTCTGGTAGTAAATAATGGTTTCTCAGGCGTGAACACACGTTCCTCATGAGATTGCTTCACATCTGTTGTCTTTTAAGTGTATTCAGGTGATACAATGAATTCTCTCTCATCACCATGAATACAAGAAAGACAACAGATACCCAGATAAGTTGAGAGCTGAGCCGAACAAGGAATATCTCGGTGGAATACATTACATTGATATTACATTTATAAATACAATGGGCCAATCAAAGTATACAAACAGAAACAACTCAGACATGTATTATTTAAAGTTTTATAGAGTCAAAAACATGATACGACGACATCAGAAAATAAGAACGAGGAACGTGTCCAGAAATAAAGTGAGCGCAGGAAGGACAGGAATTCCCAATCAAGCAATTTTTACAATTTCAACACGCAGGCAATGCCTCAAATATTTGACAGCGGTGCCAAGATGATATTTTGCCCCAGATCAATTTCTGCTCCATGATGCAGCAGCAGCCAATTACTCCCATTTCCAGCGGCACACAGTTCAGTGACAAAAGAAGAGCGAGCAACTTGTTAGTCATCGCAACATGTGCCCAAAATACAAACGTCATAATTGCCACTCAGACAGCTGTCGATGGGTCACAGTATGCATTTACTTTCCTTCATTTATTCATTTTTTAATGCAGCAAGAAATGCTGGCCCTTTTTAACCATACCGGTGCAGTGCCGTTTTATCCAAACAGCCTCCAACTCAACAAGGCGCCTTCCTGGGTCCTCTGCGACACTGAGTGGGCCGTCGATCGGATGAACGGTTTACATAAAAAAATAATCAACTGGCTGAGACATTGCTAATGGCTAGATGTTTGGGAGAAGGCTATTTAGCTATTTAGCATTTAGGAGCAGGCTATTTAGCTATTTGGCTATATGGTAGCAAGTTATTTAGATTTTTGGGAGCAGGCTATTTCGATTTTTGGGACCAGGCTATTTAGCCATCTGGGAGAAGGCTATTTAGCTACTTGGGAGCAGGCTGTTTAGCTTTTGGGAGCAGCCTATTTAGCCATTTGGGAGCAGGCTATTTAGCTACTTGGGAGCAGGCTATTTAGCTACTTGGGAGCAGGCTATTTAGCTACTTGGGAGCAGGTGATTTAGCTATTTGGGAGCAGGCTATTTAGCTTTTGGGAGCAGGCTTTTTAGATACTTGGGAGCAGGCTATTTAGCTATTTGGGAGTAGGCTATTTAGCTATTTGGCTATACGGCAGCAGGCTATTTCGATTCTTGGGAGCAGGCTATTTAGCCATTTGGGAGCAGGCTGTTTAGCTACTTGGGAGCAGGTTACTTGGCTATACGGAGGCACGCTTTTTAGCTAATTGGGAACAGGCTATTAGCTATTTGGGAGCAGGCTATTTAGCTTTTGGGAGCAGGCTATTTAACTACTTGGGAGCAGGCTATTAAGCATTTGGGAGCAGTCTATTTAGCATTTGGGACCAGGCTATTTCGCTATTTGGGAACAGGCTATTTCCAAGAACAAAAGCGAAGACAACTTATAAGACTTTTCTACAATGTAACATCACTGGTCTCTCATTCTTCATCGGTTCTTGAATGTTTTGTACTGAGCTTTACCGAGCATAACCTTCGGCGGTACCAGTTGATAGGGGTCCCCTCTCATTAAAGTACACAGTGTGGACTTATTGGCAGTAACACACTACTAATAAATATTTCCCGTAGATCTCAAGATCTGGCTCTCGGCATTGGTGGGTTCCTTGGTCCTTAGTGTTCGAGGTTGATGGGATTGTGGGTTGTAGAGAAACTAGAAGGACAGACAGACGTTCAGAGACTCCTTCCATTATAGTTGGATACTTCATGGTAAGGTCACTGAAAAAAATCAAGGAGCTGTCTGTCTGTCTGTCTGTCTGTCTGTCTGTCTGTCTGTCTGTCTGTCTGTCTGTCTGTCTGTCTGTGTGTGTGTGTGTGTGTGTGTGTGTGTGGAGGGCAATGGTTTACATCATTGTGGCAGTGTAATTTGTGGAATAGAAAAGGTCAAAAACAAATATTTATATACATATATGAATATATTAGACAGGTTTCAGGCTGGTATTGAGGCTATTGCAACTGCCACTTGAATGTCTTAAGACCTCTCTGGTCTAAAAATAGATGATACAAAAGGTTTTATAGGTTAAGAGTATTGAATGTATGCAGAGTATGATGCAGAACAACATGAATTCATTAACAGGCTCGCCGACATTATTAGCATGCAAAGGAATGCTCATCTTGAGGGCTCAATTAGTATGCAGTTTAGAGTGCTTTAGTTCCAATATATAAACCGGAGTATAATCAAATAATTCTGTTTAATTTACTCACCGAAAAAGCTAGTCTATTGAAAAGAATTGCCTCCGCTGCTCGGATTTGGGCCAATGGCTGGTCCTTACCGCTAAAGGTACTAGTGGGCGTGTTCTAGCAGCGGCTTCGTGTCGCGGCCAGAGAGCTGCTATGTCCACAGGTTTGTTCCTCTGCTTCTGGAGGAATCACCGCCCGGACCAAATCAAACCTGACACCCGTTGGCTTGGCGAGGATTTCCAATATTTAAGGTTAAAGAGACGTGTTAGTCTTTGCTCTTTTGACCCGCGCGGCTCATTGTAAATATCTACTGCAGAGATAGAAAAAATGGCAAACTGGAACTCCGTGTGGGTAGCTGCTAAAGGTCGCTACTGTTGTCCAACAGTTATTATAAATGTGTAATAAAATATCTAAACGTGACCCTGCACATAAGCATGATGGCTCTGAGGCTCTTCGCTTCCGTTTCGTTTGGAATTTCATTAAATATGCATAGTGAGTGCCAGGAAAGGCTTTTTTTGTGAGGCACGATTTTGCTGCTTTTAGCTTTGAGGCTAGCTTAAATTTAGACCTTCACTCAAATATATTCTAGTGCCTTACTTCATTAAACATACAAATTACATTTAGAATACTTTTTCATGGTACCATTACCGCATTAAACATTCTACAAATACGTTTGATAAAAAAAATATTGATAGTACGAATACTTCATTACAGATTATAAAAATACATTACAATACCTTGCTGTAGTGCCATTACTGCTGAAACATTACAAATGTACATTAAGAATACCTACCAGCCTTATATTACTATTACTGATAAAGTCCCCCTATCTGTAGACCAACACCTGGGGTAAAACGATTATGTTTTGGATCAACACTTTAGCTACAGAATCCAACATAGCTGTAATTGACAGGCCCAGTGTGTGTGTGTGCGTCTGCGTGTGTGTGTGTTTGTGCGTGTGCGTGTGTGTGCGTGTGAAACATCTCCCCCATAAGCTCATTGAAGACCCAGCCTGGCAACCTTGTCCCACCATCTTGTATTCCCAGAGCTTCAACCACCTCTGGCTAAGATGTCCATAGAATCTGTAGACAATTTTGTTTTTGTGTCATGTAAAACTTTGTTTTGTTAAAAGGTGTGTGTGTGTGTGTGTGTGTGTGTGTGTGTGTGTGTGTGTGTGTGTGTGTGTGTGTGTGTGTGTGTGTGTGTGTGTGTGTGTGAATATTTTGAGTGGCCAGTGCGTCTCTATATTAACTTAAGTAATTAATTAATGAACTGATTTATTAGTTTCTCCACTCAAGTGACAACAACATGGCCAGGTAAGAATACTTATTTTGCTACAGCAACTGCAGCAGGCTGATTGCATCCATGCCATCTAAGTACACCGTCTTTATCTGACTGAAGTGTTGGAACACTTCCGAATGACACAAGACAATAAGAGATAACACAACGTAATAGTGTCCTGTTTTAACACCTACATACATCTGGGAAGTTTGAATCGACCCAACCTGATCTAAATGTGTTCCTCCTACACCGAGACTGTGAAAGGATAATTAGTTGTTATGTATTGTTACAGGTGTCTATAGCTGTTTTAATTTGAAAAAAAGGGTATTTCATTCTGCTTTGCCAATATATATATCTTAATTGGTACACACTGTAATTATGGCATCGGATCAGTATTACATGTAATTATTATTAAGAACAATGGGAATCTATTTCAATGCCTGTATACTCAGGGGTGGTTAGAGCAGACCTCTATTTATGTGGACAAATGGTGAGTCACTCCAGAAGTGAAGAGGGTCTTTTGGTCCACACCACATAATCATTTCCTATTAGCCACGAGGACAGAATGCGGCCCAGCCTTTGTCCACGTTGGCGAGGCGTGGTGTTGCACTACAATATTAACGCTCAATATTAATTTTGTGTTCGGTTTTTTTTTTGCTCGCCTTTGCCTTCGGTGTTAAATCAAATACCCTCGCCATGAATCCTCGAGGTGTCGGCTGCTGGTTACGAAACAATGGATCTGCCCGTTGAAACGCCCAAGGTTTTCCCCAGCAGCGGTGTGAAAGGAGGAGTCGTCCTCTCAAGAAGATCACGTGCGTTCCATCAGACTCATATCAACAAGCCGTCCTCTCTTGCGCCCGGCGAAGTCTCGCTTAGATTCCTGCATCTAAAAGGCTCCATTTGTTACCGCTGTCGTTTACAAGTGATGCGTGCCAAAGGAGTCGATCATAAACGGATCTCCTGTTACCGGGTGTTTCCGTCCGTCTCCCCCCCTGTCTCCCCCCCCCCCCCCCCCGGTCTCCCCCCTGTCTCTCACCTGGAGGAACCCCAGGATTGCATCACGCGACTCAAGGAGTGAGGGGGAGCTGATGACTTCGAGGGAACTCATATAAATGCCTTTCCAGCAAACACCATAAAAACCCCCACTGAGTGCAATTAGATTGAAACCGTATATCAGAATACCGCGGCGGATCAATAAAAGTGACGCGGACATATAGCCGGAGCCAGGTGAGGGCCGCGCCCGCTCATATTGTGATTCATTAAGCTATCAATGAGGCATTTTACGGCGCGCAGGCTTGCCTCGTGATGGACGAGCTTTTACCCAGGGCGACTCTGATTTCCCAGATGGTGGCTCCCCCACCGCATCGTCTCCATCACTGCCGCCCGCGTGGAGAAACGCCCGCCCGCCCAGAGGCTCTGGTGGCGAGCGGCGGGCGGTGGGCGGTGGGTGGGCGACCCGCTGCTGAGGAACCCGTGTGTGTGAGCAGGAGGCATCTGAAAGACGACCGAGTTGTTGGAACAGAAGTTGTGATACAGCGTTGTTTCCTTGTTTTATAACGAATGCGCCGTTTTATTCCCCATGACTCTTGTTTCTGGGAAATGTGTCATGTTTGTTAAAACACATCGAAAGTAAAGCTCTCACCCCCCAAAGTGCTTTTCACTAACCACAAAAAGCTGGGGGGGGGGGGGGGGATAAAGACTCTAAACGAGCCTTTTGTTTTTCGACGGATGGCCAGGGTTTAAGAATCATTTTAATAAGGCCACTTTACGTTTGATAAACGGCCTGGGAATTAATGAGCATGTCATTGTGTTGACAAGCAGAAAGAAGGTGTGAGGGGCGGCTGTGTGTGCGGGAGGAGATAACGATGGAGGGAGGTCAGGGTGGGGGGAGAGAGCATCGGCGCCTCGGCCGCCGCATCGGAGCCGAGGCGGGGCCGCGTGACAGTGCTGACATTCCGTCTCCGGCGCGCCTGATAGGGTAGTCTGTCGGACAAAGTGAGTTCAGCAGGGAGATGGAGGGAGGCGCTGGGCTGCCGAGGTCTGAGACCAGAAGGTTCCATTGATTGTGCATTTTGTTCAGACAAGGCCGGACCAATTCCCCCCGCAAATGCCAAGGAACCTCCGGGCCGAGTACTCGCTCCATCCCGGCGCTCTCTAGATGATGGAGAGGGGAAATGGCATGTCGATGAACGGACCCGCGATTACAGCCGTACAGGGCGGCGGTCAGAGAGAAGTTCTTCATTACACAAATTGCCCTCAAAGTTCGGTCCGATGTAGATCGATGCAGCCATACAGGCACACTTGTTCGGGAAATTGCAGTTAATATCTGGTAGAGCACCCACCCAGGTCCTGGCGTGCCAGGGTGCTTTACATCGGATGAATTTACATTCGGATAAATAATGCAGCCGCTTACGGGTTTAACGTGAGGCAGGGCGGGGCGGTACAGAGGGACTCCGCTGCCGAGGCAGCTTGTTGAGTGTGGTTTCCATGTTGAATCAGTTATGACAAAGTACAGCTTTTTGTGCCTTAATCATTGAGACATGGTGGTCATTTGAATAAGTCATGTACTATTTCCCCATTTACAGTTCGTTTGCAGATATGTACATGAAAGCCCAATGCCATCTCCATTTCATGCGTACGGACACTTTGCATTACAAGATTAAAGAAAGTGTATTTTTTCCTTCCTGCATATTATATAAATGCTGTTATGTTTCCGTTACTGCTATACATTTCATGCAAGCCTCGTATTGTTAAAATGCATGTCTGCAGTTGCAGTCCTTGCCATGATCTATATTGCCATGTAGCTACAATAAGCATTTGGGGAAACCAAACAGTATCAAATGGAATTAATGCCATAATTTTTGGTATTCACACATTCAACCAAGGAATTGGGTCATGCATGCGTGTGAGTTGTCACAAAATAGCTTTCTGAAATCATACAAAAGGTCTCATGTACCGATCGATTCATTGAACAATCGGTAGAGCAATCATAAGTTAATGTGATTCAAAGGATCAATAGTCAATCATAGTCAGAAACCGGCACTTATGAATCCCATGGTTTACAATGCGTTATCGACCCCCAATGAACGGAACTTTTAATGAAGGTCGGGGAACGTGATTACACTACATCTGTAGAACCGGGACTTACTGGACACACGATTCATCACTTGAGATTTAAAGGCTTTGCTTCAAAATCCACAACTTTCATTTTGTATTTCCCTTTAGGAAAGAAAAGAGAATACATCACAGGCCTGTTAAGCAGGTGTCTAGCTAGGGACGGCTCTCCAATTAAGTTAGCAATCCTTCAGCACAAAATACATATTGGAACTAAAGTGATGCAGAGAGGGAGGTAGAGAGCACGAGGACATCAGCTTTAGTTCCTCCCCCCCTGACACAGAAGTTCTGCTCTATATAGCATGAACCATACAATACTGCTCCAATTAAGTCCATCTCCTGGAGAAATACTCACCCTAGGGAATACAAGGAATATGCTCTGCTCACTGATTGAAGTGGTTTGCCTTGTTTGTAAAAGGATATTAATAAAGTTGAATGTACATTATACCGGAACACGACACAAGCCGCCGTAACGATTATCAAACAGTAAACCGAATTGGCCCCGTTGTTAAACCTCTGCGGCACCCCGGGGCAGAGAGACACGCATGCGAACCGAGCTGCGATCCGATTCTCAAACTTAGCGACTATGATCACAAGATAGCATCAGAGTTATGGCCAAATCACGTAGAGAGCCAACAGAGAGATCCCCTCTAATCCAGGCAGTCGATACGGGGATCAGGGCTGCTGCTCGGCCCTTGATTGATCCGTTCTGCCATTTGCCAAAACGGATGATGAGAAATAGCGCTGGAGTCAGGGGTATCGGCGGCGGCGAGGCGGTGAGGCGGCGACCTTCAGGGCGGAGGGGTCACCCCGGGCTAGACAGCGTTGCCTTCTGGAGGAACGCCGTAGCATCCTTAACCCCTCGTAGATGTACACACCGGTCCGCTGTACCCCGGAGGCGTTCGCACGCCAGACGCACGCACGCACGCACGCACGCACTCACGCAGGCACACACACCAATCCTTTACCCCAGAGACATTCACACACAAACCCACACACCCTCACACACACACCTGTACCCATTACCCCAAAGACATTCACACACACAGATACTCATACAGCTGACCTTTTTACCCTCGAGACATTCACACTCACCCAAACACACACACACAAACACACACACACACACACACACACACACACACACACACACACACACACACACCTGCACCCATTACCCCAGAGACAATCATCCAGAGACATTCATACACACACACACACACACACACACACATACACACACACACACACACACACCCTTTACCCTAGATACAGTCACTGGTGTAGTCCAGGGTATACGCGGGTATACGGCGTATACCCACTTATTTTGCAGTCATCATTGCGTAAACCCACTTCTGAATCCCCCCAGATGCGCACCATTCAGCAGTATCTGCAAGCCAAATTTCCCTCTTTTTTGCGTTCACAGTACACCAAACGCGACGGGGCGACAAGATCCCATACAAGTGAACGTAGAGACGCGTATCGGGCGAATTTTTCGCGAGAGAAAACCGGCGTCAAGTTTTGATTTGTCGCGTCACACTTTCGCCGTCGACAAATTCGCTCGAGGTGAAATATTTCAACTTTGACGCGAATTTCGCGTGATGACAGCCAATCAGCGTTCAACAGCGTGGCCACTGAGTGACATATGTAACGTAACAGGCAATCAGCGTTCAACCGGCCAACTCAGTGCAGTGCAGTCCGGGGTGAACTGCAGCATGGAGGAGAAAGTGAATGTTGCCGTTTGCGACACCCGGAGCTCTATATATAATAGTATATAATATAATTGTATATATAATATCACGGCCAAAAGCCCTGTGTGCCATGACCCACGCTACTCTGCCTCTTATTGGCTAATACTCGCTGCCTTTTCTGATTTGATTGTTGAATAATTTGATTGATGATGTTCAATCATCATATGATATTCATATATATATATATTGATATTATATATATCTAACGAGATGATTGATGTGGAAGAGAATGATGTACGTTTTTTTAATCTAAGGTGAAATATGAACAAGGATGCATTGTCAAATTCAGATCTGAAGTATTTTATTTAAATAAATGTTCAAAAAATTACTGAAACACCATGTTTGCCTCATCTATATTTTACATTCAGGCTGCCTGTGTGACCAGTAATAGCTACAAACTGCTCCTGATCAAGTCATGTTAATTTTATAATAGTGGCCCACTCCGGCGCATTCTGTGTTGCAAATCAGCTGTTCAAAGACACAGTTTACAAAATAAATTACTGACTTGCCAAGTGAGAGAATAGGTGTCATTCCAGGAATAAGGAATAGTTCACTCAAAATGCATAGTTGTCTGTCACTAGTCTGTGGGCCAGTATTGATTTAGTTTCATAATCCTTCTTCCCTGAGATCAAGCAGCAGAAGTTATGTGACAATGACCAAATACTACTGAAGGATTTTTGGGTAAGCTAAATAGAGTAGTCTCACATGTAACTGTTTCTAATACAGAGCGTTTTTCTGGGCTGCGTTGAAAAAAGGGAAAACATTTAGAGTATACCCACTTCTCCAGGGACCACTACACCACTGGATACAGTCATTCACACCCACACACACCGACCCCTTTACCCAGCGACATTTTAGTTTGCACATCACATCTGTGCCAAACAAAAAATTAAAAAATACATGGTGTTGAATAAGAGTCACCGTCGATCCCCTCCCGCGCAGACCACCCGAAAAGTCACGTTTTAATTATATGCTACCAGTGCAATTTGCGTGCGGTTTTGCTCCAGCAGAGTCCCTATTTGCGATTGTTAAATGGCCTAATAAACATTGTTAATTGAACAAATTAAATTGACAGTGTTCAATTTGTCAGGATATACTCGGAGGACCGAATTCTAATTAACCGTCATCGCTGAGAACGAACCCAGAGACAGCGTCGGCCAACAGCACAGCGCCGACACATCGCCCTGTGATCGTGTACACAGTGCCACAGATTGTGGCACTGAGAGAGAGAGAGAGAGAGAGAGAGAAAGGTGTTCACAGATTGTGATGTCCTCAGCTCCTCCAGCAGGCTATTCCAGAGGCGCGGACCATAGACACTAATGGCCGCCTCCCCATAGGTTTCTGTCCTTACACGGGGAACCACTAAAAGGCCAGAGGACATGAGTGATCCAGAGGGGGAGTATACATACACGACTCAACATTGATTGTTTTGAAAACCAATAAGAGGATTTTAAATTATCTTCTTGAAGCAACCAATGAAGAGACTTTAGGAGAGAAGTGCTCTTCTTCTGGTCTCCAAGTGAGCTACAGGGCTGCTGACATTTCCCAGAAAGCATCAGTGATTTAGCTCTCGTCGCGGTGTGATGAAGCTGACCTTTTGTCTTCTTCGAGTACATCAGAAGGTATCTGTGGTGCGTGCGAAGCAGGAGAGAGGGAGTCAGACGAAGCGAATGGAAACATTTCTGTCCAAACTACTTTCTTTAGTCGGTGTTGAAACATCTCTGTGAATGCATGACGCAAACGACACAAGACACATGCAGACACACACATGCCTACCCGGTAGCACGCGATTTCGTGCTCATGCGCACTAACGTTAATCTGTGCGGATCATGTCCCAGATCACGATTGTGCGACTTTTTTAGTGCTGCACAGAACGAAATGTAAACCAATGCATTCTGAATGGGAGCATTCTCCGACAATTGACGTTGTTTTTGAGGAGGTCTGCTTACAAATCAGAAATGTTGATATATATAACTAGATAATAATATATACAGACATATAACTAGATAATAATATATACAGATATATAACTAGAGGGTGCACTGTACAATCTGCGCTCACCCCTTCCGAAGCTTCTCTCTCTCTCGCTCTCTCTCTCTGTCCCTCCCTTTCTCTCTTTCTCTCTCTCGCTTCGTTTTGTGGAGCACGTCAATTGTCGGAGAACGCTCCCATTCAGAATGCATTGGTTTACTGTTCGTTTTTGTGTAGCACTAAAAAACTCGGACAATCGTAATCTGGGACACGATTCAATAGTTTAATAACGTTTGTGTGCATGAGCATGAAATCGCGTGATACCGGGTTGCACATGCACACACAAACCGAGAAAATAACTCTTTGGGATATCTATGCAATTCCTTTTCAGGGTGGCTCTTCAGAAATAAGTATGCAAACTAGAAAGAAGAGTATTAGTATCTTTGTATTCAATTATAAATCCAATGATAGAGTGAATCGCAAAGGAGTCCTGACTCGTTTATCTTAGACTAAAATGCAACGGTCTCCAATCCCCCCAATGCCGTCGGCATTTTCTGATGTCTAATAACTTTAACAATCAAATATTGAGCTTGTTTTTCACCCTCTGGTTTGCCTCCATAATTGCCTTGCTAGGGTTTTTAAACTTGGTCGAAAAGTCTTTGAGGGTGCAGCCATGCCCGGAGTTTAATAGAAAGTGTTTGTTCAATAGCTCAGCCACTGTATACCAAATTGGCCACATTTTATAAGGTACCTCTTTCTTTGAGCTGGAGGCGCCGAGAAGAGGCCAATTGATTCGCAGGCAATTAAACATGAGGAATGTGGTCCTTGGTAATTGAACCATTAATTACCACTCTCAGGGAAAGAAAGGACAGCTTTAAAAAAGAGTTGGGTCAACAACAGTACTTTGTATCGAAGGACGGAAACAAGGCCATGCATCTGTTTGTGTTGAAGGATTTGCACAAATGCGTGGTTGAAATCGGCATTGTAATCTCAACACAATTATATACCTCTGCACCATCACAACAATAATCAGAAGTTCAACGATGGCCGAGGACAACCCGTGCAGGCGCAGACAACCGTTTGGTCCACACTCTTTCCACACTCTGTGTGTAGAATCTAACGAACGGGCAGACCCCAGCGCCGGGATTGATCGCCATGATTGAAACCTTGTGGACGGACAAGAGTTGTGGCCTTAACACCTGCAGCGGTGTTAGCTGAGACAGCAGCTCCTTTACCCCAGCCTGGAGACAGACGGCGTCCCTCCGCTTAGCCCTGTCTCCTCGACCATTTCATTTACCCGGCCGTGTAACGCGGCGTTGCAGCCTTTTGTTTTTTTGCGGGGCGTCATGGTGAAGAGGCGAAGCAGGGTATAGGAATCGGAAGTGAGCGGTCCCTTTCCCGGTCCAGAGCACTTGTTTGTTTCGAGGGGGCAACGCGATCGGTCAGAAAGAAAAAGACTTTCCAATCTCCGGAGCACAGGGAGCGGGATGTTTCTCCGCACGCTCATCCTATAGGATTAGTGTTTAAAGCATGAGCCAGCAGCTGCAGGATGATGAGAACACTGCGGCAATCTGCCTCCGCCACCCTTCGGGCCCACTGGTGCTCAGCCCGCCGGCCTGACAGCTCACCGCCGTGCGTACGCCTTTTAAAAGGGATGCTTCCTCACCCACACACACCGCTGGGAAATCTTATGTCATGGCTTTATATAGAGCACGTCCGTGGCCGAATGCAACCGGGTGGAGGTATAGCTTTATGAAACAATCATGTGAAGCACTCCGTCTACTAACTGCCTTACGTTAGGGCTGTGGCCGAGTGCACATACACGTTTGGAATGCAGGTCATGTGTATACACAAACACACACATCACTTCCTCTCTTCAAAAACGACGCATCTCTGTGTAAAGGGAAATAAGAGGTCCAGTGCGAATAATGACCAACATATATTCGGCTGGAATACATTGAAGGACGCGCTGAGCAACAGCGTTTGATTAACGCTAGGGTCAGGGTTGGATGAACCAGGCGTGGGGGTTCCTGTGTCCGGGGAGGTGCCCCCCTCTGGATGGGGGGGTTGACCGATACACCTGGAACAGCACCAGCCTGCGTGATTGACAGCTCGCTTCAAAACAAGTACTCCACAGGGGCTGAGACCTCGGGCGAATGAGATTTAGGAACCGGTTCTCCAGAGGCTTTTCCTCTATTTTTTTGTGGATATATTCCCCTTCATGTCACTCTACCTGCCACTGGTGTAGCACGAGGGAGCGCCCAGGCACTGGGTCAGGGGCTCGCACGAGGAAGTCTGAGTTGACATCGCTGGCTGAGCCTCGGAAAGTCTTGCTCCTCTGTGACCCAAATAGATTAAATCAATGACTTTACAGAAGGATTTATGACATGGGTGCGGGGTCGCCGTTACACACTGGTGTGGACACAGTCTGGTTAGTTCTTTAAAATACTTTGGCCGTACCCACAGGTGCGTCCAATGTAATGATCTAGTTGAGGGGTAGGTGAACCTAGTTTCAGCAGCATTTTAAAGATTGTTTTGGGCAAAGAGTTCTAGGTAGGAGGGGGATGGGGGTTGTGGCATTAAGCCCATGGTTCCCGCCCACGCCAATTCTGCTATTTTGAGTGGGTATGCATTGTTGAATAACAGTGTAACATGTGCGAAGCTGTGCAGAAAATGTGCCACGCACCGTGACATTTCACTTCAGTACCCCCTTTATACCATGCGATGTGGGCCAGCTGATATGAATCTGATCGCTAAAAAGGCATTTGAGATACGGTCTGTTAAACCACAGCAACAGATGGTCTGGGAGTGGTACGCATTCTGACCGCTTTGACTCCCCACTACACCTAAACAGCAACTGAAGTTTTATCTAGCTGGCAGTGGGTTCACTTCCTCAAACATCTTCCTATTTTGACTTCTGCTCGTCAGTAACTGAACCCGTTTAACTTTCATCATCAACATCTGCAAGACATTGAGGGTGCCTGGTTATCACTGCATCCTAATGTGTGTGACAGTGCTGGCTTTAGGTAGACAGATGGAGCTCCACGCCTCCACACCCAGGGGTGTCAACATACCGTAATGTGCCCGCCTAGACTGGCCAAAACGCAGGATGTTGCACCCGTTTGGACTGAATATTATACATTACTTTGTTTAAGATCATAAAAGAGAACACTTAAATAAAATACAGGCCTGTATACAATACATTTTGAAATTAAAGATTTGGGTTTAGGAGCACTTTAAACACAATCTTGTGTAGTGTGCCATGTGACTACAGTTTAAACGTTCCCTGTTTTACCATCAGGTGTGAGTCTTCTAAGCCAGTACTCTCAGTCTCAAAATGTGCCCTGTGGCTTGCCGTCCATGGGTGTGTCCACCTAAATGTATGATGGAGAGGTGAGCCTTGCAGTGGCCTCAGTCCACTGGGACCGATCGAGCCAGAGGTCACCCAGGCTCACGCGCCTACTTGGGATGTGGCAAGTCACAGGGTGGATTCTTAAAACAGCTTGTGGTCACTCACACCTGGTGAAAGAGGGGCCCTTTAATGGCTACACAACAGTAGATTGCCGGTAGATGTAACTAACTAACTAAGCCAGCCACTGCACGGCTTCAACTGAACGCAGAAAATAGCATATAACACACCCACCCAGTATCCTTCAAGAAAACACACATGGCTTTGAGATGAATCACGACACCCTGAAGATAATACGCACTGATATAAATGTAAACACAGAACTCAAGGAAATACATTTGGGAGCAACAGGAATACGAGGTCAGGGTAAAAAATATAATAAAAATAATATATATAAAAAGCCTGTTAAGTCAATGCAAGCATGAAAACCAAACATTACTTTAAATGAGGGGAAAACGGTGGCAGACAAGAACAGCAGCTTGTGAAATCTGAACGAGAAGCAGCTGACAAGTCGTTAGCGTTAATGATTGCATCGCAATATTGAATCATCATGGAAGAGTAGAGTCATGCTGAACAGTGCCAACGACAGCCACAGGCATACCTCTATAGTCCTGTGTGGCTGGGTTGTTTCCCTGAAAGAAAAACATTGAAAGTGTTTGTAGTCACAAATGGTAATTTAACTCATAATCACAATCAAGGCATGGTTTCCTGAGGATTAGTTGAAGGTCAGAGTTTCCTCGTTCCACACACGCACCCACACATGCTGGCTGGCAGGCAGGCACACACTGCTTGTCTGTGAGCCACCACCCTAAGCTCTTCATTGGAGGAGGAAATAAAACAAAGGACTTCCATTACTGCCCCACCCCTATTTATACCCTCTGGCTGTGCCTCCTGGGTCCTTTAGTGTGTGCACGTAGACACACACGTGAACACACTGACACACACGTAGACACATAGACACACGCACATGAACACACTGACACATTACAATTAGGGCATTTAGCAGACGCTTTTATCCAAAGCAACATACATCGGTTAATACACACATTGACACACCGACGGCAGGGTCAACCATGCAAGGCGACAGCCAGCTCGTCAGGAGCAGTTAGGGTTAAGTGTCTTGCTCAGGGACACATCAACACTGAGCTAGGAGGAGCTGGGGATCAAACTAGCAACCTTACGGTTACATGACAACTGCTCTACCTCCTGAGCTAAGTCTATGCGTGCACATGTGAACACATTGATACACACATCCACATATACACATGTTGATACACGAACGTTAACACACATAAAGACACATGCACATGTACACATAGATGCTAATGCCTTCAGACTGATTATTGGGAGTATTAAACACAAAATCATAGTTAAATATACAAACAATTATTCCCAAACGATTCATTGTTACGTAACAAATTTAAATTAGTGAATCAATGAGAGGTATCGTTCTTTGCTCTGAAGCACAGGCAAGTGGCTAGCTCTGTCTCTCCATCCCTAATGCCTCCTGCTCACCTCCTAACCTGATCATAGACATGAAAGGAGCCCACACAGGTTCTGTTCCACTCCAACACCGAACGCGTTAAAGCTCAGCAGTGCCTAAGACAGCGGAACAATGCGCCGTTAGAGCCGGTTAGCCAATAATGTTCGGCACCTGAACTCTGGAGAGGTCACACGTGTTCTCACCACGTCCTTAATACAATCCAACCGTACAATTTCATTGAAAACAAGCTGGATGAAATACTTTGTTCAGCTTTTTCAGCTCTACCCACTTCCACATGATCAAATGTTACAGTATTTCTTAAAGCCGTTTTGAAAATCGGTGTCTTCTGACATCCCTAGTGGGCGTGTCCAACTACATTTGTGCTGGATAGATGAGGTACGTTTGCTTCAGTCCAATGGGTAGGCTGGTAGACTGATCCATCCAGCACACATCTAGGTGGACAGGACACGCCTACCTACGCAGATTTTCGAAAAACGGCTTGTAATGGCTAATCACGCTCACACCTGGTGGTACAATTTGTCCCCTTTAACTGTGGCAGGGTGATGAGGGGAATCCCATCTGCATCTGCATGTCTCGATGACACTGCAGTCATCTCAAAGTTAGGAGACTGAAGACAGACAGACAGAGAGACATTCCGGGGGGGATGTGTGTAGCAGGCAGGGGGGATTATCATGGCTGCTGTTCTCCTGTGTCTCCTCGTTCAGTCAGAGCCCGCCTCGCCACCGTAGCGGCGTCCAACTGAACCCTTTTTATCATCGCCATCCATCACTTTTACAATCAAACACGTCAGTGATTGGTTATTCCAGAAACAAATCAAACTAACCCTGTTGTGCACAGAGCCGAAACCGGCGCTGCCATGACTCCCCTGCGTGTCGAGTCATGCTCGTGCACACTCTCACGTGCACACGTGCACACATGCCGACGTGCGCTCGGGACCCTGGCAACATGGCCGTTTAGGCGCGGCCCTCAGTGCCGACGCCTGGTCCTGATTCCTGGCTAATCTCTGGCTCCAGCTGCACGGAGCATCCTAAACGTTAGCACAATGGAACTCAGAAGGAATGGGGGCATCAGGAACGCTTAGTGGTGGGAGCGTTCTGCACCGGGTGTAATGATGTGTCTCATGTGGATCCGGCGTCCAGACTGCAATCAGAGCTGTGATTCTAGCCTAATGCAGAAAAAGTGATCATTTGGGTCAGCTTGCTTCAACAGTATATCTATATCTATATCTATATAATATAAATATATGGTGATGACTAAAATAATAGGTGATATATATACAATATAGATATATGGTGATGACTAAATGAATAGGTGAGAGCCAAGGTGATTTTATCAGAGTGATTTAACAGATCAGTGAGTTCAGGATTACCGGTTCTCCTTCATTAATTTTTCAATTTTTTCATTTTCAATCCATAAAGGGAGTCCTATCTCGGCTCAGTTTTGTACCGCCGCCCCCTCCTGCAGGGTTTTCCATGTAATGGAGCTGTTTTATGTTTTGCATTGCACACCCCTGCTGCTAAAAAATGGATTTGCTCACCCCCCTGGCACACTAAAGGAGACTTACGAAAGCACATACATATTTAAATAGCAGACAGAAGTCGCATGAAGCACATTTCCAGAGAAAGTGATCCCTTTATTGTTATCTAGGTGAGGATAAATGGAGTGAGGACGATTCATCACCGCGTCTCCGCCCGCTTCGTAATCCGTTTGGATGCAAATGAAAACAGGAAGCAGGAAGTGGAGCCAGCTGGAGGCTTGATTTAAACGCTGCTCAGCACCTTTGGCTAACAGCTCTCTCCTCGTGTTAAACCACCGCCAATGTATTCCGCTTTGTTTAAATATTGAAGTACATCGAAAAGAAAAGTTGAGGAATTATCATAGCACATCCATCATGTGCCGTCTTCACATGGATAATTCATAAATCATGGTCGGCGTCACGGTGGCGGCGTTTGCAATTCAACCTCCTCCCTCTCTGTGGTTTCCCCGTTGACATGAGAAACACCGCCCGGACGTTCCTGTCCCAGCTGCTCTCTCTCACGCCTCACCTCCACCCAACGCCCTAGTTCAGCACAGCTGATGGAGGACCTAAAGCACAGCCAGCTGTCCGTGGGGGGGGGGGGGTTGGTCAGGGCGTCCATCCATCCACCCTGATTAGCATTAGCCTCCGATGCGTGGAGCTTCCTGCCGTTGGACCGCTGGGCCGGAGCGCGCGCCAGTACAGGGAGCCAAGACGTCGACCCTGCCTTCAGAGAGGCCTGGCCAAGAGAGAGAGAGGCCACGGAGCAGACCACTTCAGAGAACCTGATCCAACGCTCACTGTCCTGGAAGGCCTTGCTGGAGACCGGTCCCTGGTGCCATGTGAGGCCTTGGTGATTAGTACCTTTATATACGATCAGACCTTTATATCTAGGTCATGAGTCTGCCTCCATCATCATCCACTGTCCTGGAAGGCCTTGTTGGAGGCCGGTCCCTGGAGCCAGGTGAGGCCTTGGTGGAGGCTGGTTAGTGGATAGTAATGAGTCTTCATTAACAACTGATTAGCACTTTTATAAACAATCAGACCTTTATATCTGAATAATGACGTCTGTCTCCATCTTCAGCAGGGTTTGAAGGTATACAACCCATGAGGTAGACCAGGTCCTCATCTGAGAGTCTAGGGGTCAAGTCTAGGTGTGTAACCCTAGTTAGACCAGATTCTCATATGAGGGTCTAGTCTAGGTGTCTATTCTAGGTATAATACCCCAGAGTTAGACCCGGTCTTCAACTAAGGGTCTGGTTGTGTTCTCTTGGTTGTCGTGACTCATTTGTTCTTCCATTATTCTCCCAGCTCACTCAACCCCCCCGACCCTCTCCCTCTCCCTGTCTCTCTTTCCCTCCCTTCATCTCTCTCTCCCTTCCTCTTTCTCTCTCTCTCCACCAGCAATCTTTCTCGCTCTCGCTCCTTCTCTCTCTTTCCATCACGACCTCCCTCTCTAAGAGAGAGAGGGGTGTGTGTGTGTGTGTGTGTCTGCTGACATGCTTTCCTGTCAGGGAGTGCTAATTGGATCCAGTTGGCTTGATCCAAGATCATTCCTTCTAGTGGTGTCTCTCTCTCTTTCTCTCTCTCTCTCTCTCTCTCTCTCTCTCTCTCTCTCTCTCTCTCTCTCTCTCTCTCTCTCTCTCTCTCTCTCTCTCTCTCTCTCTTTTAAATGCAAACTGTTCCATAAGGAAGTTCAAAGCGTTTTAGGTTTCTAGTTTCCGTCGTGACGTGCGAGAGGAAGGCGCGCCCAGACAGTGTGAGCCCGCGTTAAAGTGAGAGCAGCATGGAGAAAGGAGTGAGATTATCATGTCTAGTGTCTGGCATTAACACCGCCGCATACACCAACGTGCATCCAGCTAGGCATAATGTACCCCACTTGGAACCCCATTATCCAACCCCCGAAGAAAGGGTCTGAGATGAAAGTATGAAAAACCATCGACCACGGTATTACATTTATGCATAATTTATACATCAATCAAACAATCAATCAACGTGTATTAAAATGGATATATGTACGTAAACGGGGTGGAAACACAACGGGAGGTCCGTCCCGCTCATCAGGGACAGATTAGTAATCAGCGGGTTAATCGTCCATCGACTGGCAGCCCTGATTGTCTTTGTGACGGCGGCGGCGGCGGCGTGACGGTAAACCCATGATCCCCGTGCGGCTCCACCCAGCCGGGGCCTCAAAGGCTTTCCAGGGAGAAGAAGGAGATTCTCCAGGGATGAGGACGCCAGGGGTGGAGCTTGTTGAGGACGGGGGATAAAGAAGGAGCAGACCAAAGCAAAGATCTGAAGCGTGAGAGTCAATGGGAGATATGCACAATGCAGATATCTCGGCTGTATCGCCTTTTAGCAGTTAACGCGATGTCATTCAGTCCAATTCTATTGTCCAAAGAGTCTATGGGTGTGTTCGAAACCGCGTACTTGCTTACTACACCTACTAACTATGACGTCAAATTGAGTAAGCGAGAACTTAGTAAGCGAGTTTAGGTAAGCGAGTAGTATCCGAATGTCTTCTACATCCGGAAAGATTTTGAGTAAGCATCACTAGCTTACTAGACGTACTCAACCGCCCCAGAATGCACTGCGTCTATTCAAAAGAACAGTGGAAGCAATGGCGCTAAACGGGGAGCCGCAGCAGCAGTGCTTTTAATAATTGTTTAATAATTGTTTTAACATATCACCGCAAATCCTTAGGTTGAAGGTGTACTGTGACGTTAAATGTGACGTTTATATATTTATTTATAATATTTATTAACGGCGCCCGGCCGGTAGGTTATTGACACGTCATTTGATTCACGTCATCTGAGGTGGTTAAGTAAGGACGGTCTTCTGAACGTCGATTACTCAAATGGATTACTCAATCATTATTTAAGGATTCGAGAAGTAAGCCAAATATTTAGTAGGTAGTAAGCAGTAAGCAAGTAGGCGGTTTCGAACACACCCTATAGCAATTACGTCCTAATTTGCCGTTTGGTAGACAAGTCCTTTTAAAAAAAGAGTACTTTGATCTAAGCATTCTTACAATGTAGGGAACCCAAAATTGCCCCGGGACATCACTGCACGCACACACCCCAATGTGCACCTGCCAACGCTGCACCTCGACACATTTATATTTAAAGGGGACATATTATACCACCTGGTGTGAGTGTGATTAGCCTTACAATCTGTTTCGAAAATCAGCCCCATATGACATCACAAGTGGGCTTGTCCAAACGGCTTGTAAGGCTAATTACACTCATCCTGGTGGTATAATATGTCACCTTTAAGGCATTTAGCAAACACTTTTTTATACAAAGCAACTTACACACATGCACACACCGACAGTAGGGTCAGCCATGCAAGGCGATATCCTGCTTCTCAGGAGCAGTTCGGGTTAGGTGTCTTGCTCAGTGACGAGGAGTTACAAGTCAACTCGCTCTGCCTCCACCACACCCCACAAGGTACACCATCCTTCGCTGCACCCCAACGCCACACACCACAGCACAGCTCATTCCGTTAGAAACACTACCTTCTGCTCCTCGGGGTTCTCGATGAAAAACACAATTGTAAAAAGCTGTTTATGAACCCCGACATCTCTGAGCGGTTGATGGTGTTCTGAAAGCGATGCGACCCATCAAACCGGTGACATTTGTGTGAGGTGCTAAAGCACTTTTTAACACCTTTATGCCGCTCCGGTGAACTCCCCTCTCTCCTCAATCCTCTCGACCGCCGCGCCCTGACGGGAGAGAGGCAGCGGAGGGCTTGAAGTCAGGTACACCGGACAGCAACACAGAGCAAGGCGGGACGGATCACAGTGGGAGGATATGGCGTCAGCCCGCCTAATTAGCGGGGGGAAGATAAAAGGATGTCATTCATAATTGACGCTGGCGGAGCAGCCCTGTCATCTCCCACATTTGCAAGGCAGAATGTTGAAGCGGTCGGATTCCTGTCCCTCTTTTATCTGCAACATCACAGGGGAGAGAAAATCATTCTTTAAGGGCTCGACGTGTCTGTGAAGAGACCAACCATGAACGTCAAGGAAAGAAGAAAGACAGGCCGAGAGAGACTGAGATGGAGAGAGAGAGAGTTATGGAGATGGAGAGAGAGAGATGGATATAAATTGAGAGAGAGAGATGGAGAGAGAGATGGAGAGAGTTAGAGAGAGAGAGATCAATTGAGAAAGAGAAGATGGAGAGAGAGAGAGAGAGAGAGAGAGAGAGAGAGAGAGAGAGAGAGAGAGAGAGAGAGAGAGAGAGAGAGAGAGAGAGAGAGAGAGAGAGAGAGAGAGAGAGAGAGAGAGAGAGAGAGAGAGAGGTGGGAAATGAAAGCTGCATGTGTTTTGTTTAAAATGAATAATTCCCCCACACACAAACCTCATCCCTCATGCCTCCTCCAAACATTGTTGTGTATTTTTTGTATTTCTTTCATTCTGGTCCCTGATTGTTTGACTGGCCTGGAGGTAAACAGCCGTCCTGAACGACAGGAGCTCTCCTGGAGAACCGGCAAACGCATGGCAACATTTCCCTGAACAGAGGATCAATGGTCTCCTGTGTGACACTTGGTTTTCTTCTGCTCGTCGTTATTCACTAAATGCTCCAGCCTTATTCTGGATATCCTCCTTCCCATGCTGGGCGGGGTGCGTGTGGAGCCCTGGGGAGTGGCGGGGGAGGAGGAGGAGGTGGAGGAGGAGGAGGAGGAGGAGGGGGAGAGGAGGTGCAGGAGGAGGAGGGGGAGAGGAGGTGCAGGAGGAGGAGGGGGAGGGAGAGGGGGATGAGGAGGAGGGGGAGGGAGAGGGGGATGAGGAGGGGGAGGGAGAGGGGGATGAGGAGGGGGAGGGAGAGGGGGATGAGGAGGGGGGGGGAGAGGGGGATGAGGAGGGGGAGGGAGAGGGGGATGAGGAGGGGGAGGGAGAGGGGGATGAGGAGGGGGAGGGAGAGGGGGAGGGAGAGGGGGAGGAGGAGGAGGAGGTGGCGGAGGGGGATGAGGAGGAGGAGGAGGGGGAGGGGGATGAGGAGGGGGAGGGAGAGGGGGATGAGGAGGAGGAGGCGGAGTAGAAGGTGGAGGAGGAGGACGTGATGAGTGGATCATTATCTAAACACACACCAAACCGGCACCACAGACATCATTACAAATTCATTATAATCTCATCATCCTTCTCGCCGCTGGTTTCTGTTAGTTATTCTCTTTTTTTACAATATCACTACACGTTATTGGAATGATACACAATTCTATTTTTTGTTAAGAATGTTTATACATTTTAATCACGGGTTTACCAGCCTCAACAGCTTCGAATATAAGGAGTAGTGCCCATTTACAACACCTGTTTTCCTTACTTCACTAACTTATAATCACTTAAATACTAATTATGACCACAATCTGTTATGGTATATCGTTCTGCCTTCAGCGCAAAACATGAATATAAACTGATTATCGGTATTCAATGATGAGAGGAAACTACTGTTAAATGCAATTTGTGTGCAAGTGATGTTTGTGTATCGACATAAAGTTGTATTCTAAATTCCCAATGAACAAACTAACTAACTGATGATTGTAAAACAGAGGACAGGCAAATCCAGCTTTCTTCCTAACAGCCACTGCCTGGCCATGAATTTGGGTATGCCTTGTGTGTTACCAGTTTGGACGCAGACATGTCATCACTGCTTTACACTAACCTATAAAAAGATTTCTTGGTAAATTACTCACGTCATATATTAGTGGCAGCAGACTGTGGCAGCAGTTGGCAAAGTAGCTCCGTACCAGCTGTGCGTTCTGGTTTGGTTTAGAAATGATTTTGCTCTTTTTTCCATCCATCCGCAGTCAATTGAGATGATAGGTCTGTAAAGGATTCATCTTTCGGGGTATTTGGTAAACAAATATGTTCTGTGTCTTTCATAGTGCTACAAAGAGAACGACTGTGTTGGATGGTGATACATTCCCCTCTTGTTGTATGATGATTCCCCACTTAGAGGGATCACCAGGCCATGTATTCATGCCTTCATTCAAGTTATTTTGCTGTTCTATTGACTATTGTGTGTACTTATTCGGCCAACTTAATCGTAACGGATCCTGTGAAACACACAGCAACCCAAACTACCAGTTAACATGATCACAAAAATCTATTATTTATACTTCTCTAACCCACATCTCACTGTTTTTCTCCTCACACAAAGAGTAATGTCCCTTTTAGATATCCTGTTAAAATAATTGTTTGTGCACCACCAGTGTTGAACAGCGGAAAGGCACTCAAGGGATGAAACTAGTCTTTAAACTCTGTACGCCATGCAGAGAAAAAAAACCACTGCTGGCTCTAAAAGCCTCTAAAGGAGGAAACAGGAGAGCTGCATGCTGGGCTCACCCAGACCAGAGAAACGTTGGGCCACCATTGCTAACTCTCTAGTGGCCACCATGCTAACTCTAAGGGCCACCATGCTAACTCTTTAAGGGCCATCATGCTAACTCTCTAGCGGCCACCATGCTAACTCTCTAAGGGCCACCATGCTAACTCTCTAAGAGCCACCATGCTAACTCTCTAGCGGCCACCATGCTAACTCTAAGGGCCACCATGCTAACTCTAAGGGCCACCATCCTAACTCTAAGGGCCACCATGCTAACTCTAAGGGCCACCATGCTAACTCTAAGGGCCACCATCCTAACTCTAAGGGCCACCATGCTAACTCTAAGGGCCACCATGCTAGCTCTCTAAGGGCCACCATGCTAACTCTCTAAGAGCCACCATGCAAACTCTCTAGCGGCCACCATGCTAACTCTAAGGGCCAACATGCTAACTCTCTAAGAGCCACCATGCTAACTCTCTAGTGGCCACCATGCTAACTCTCTAAGGGCCACCATGCTAACTCTCTAAGGGCCAACATGCTAACTCTCTGCCACCATGCTAGCTCTAAGGGCCACCATGCTAACTCTCTAAGAGCCGCCATGCTAACTCTCAGTTGCCACCATGCTATCTCTCTAAGAGTTGCCATGCTAACTCTCTAATGGCCACCATGCTAACTCTCTGCCACCATGCTAGCTCTAAGCCAAGGGCCACCATGCTAACTTTCCATGAGCCACCATGCTAACTCTCTAACAGACACCATGCTAAGTCCCTAAGAGCCATCATGCTAACTCTCCAAGAGCCACTAAGCTAACTCTCAAAGAGCCGCCGTGCTAACTCTTGAGCGGCCACCATGCTAACTCTCTAAGTGCCGCCATGCTAACTCTCTAAGAGATGCCATGCTAACTCTCTGGCATCCGCCATGCTAACACTCCAACGGCCGCCATGCTAACTCTCTTAAGGCCGCCATGCTAACTCTAAGGGCCATGTTGGCTCCGCCTGCCCTTCATTGGTCTCCCCGGCCGGCTGCGGTCGGACGTCCGGCTCCTATTGGGCCAGGCAGATTCCCTCGGGAGCACAGGAAGGGCATTCCACGACTCGTGAACACGGTTCCCGAGTGGCGGTCGAAGGAGTAGCTTTAACGCCGCAGTGCAGCGCTCCCAAGGCTTTCATGGGGCAGCTTAGGCTCTTTAGTCTGTAGTGGGAGGGCTTTGGAGGTTAACATTCCCTCTGCCGTCGTCCTAATGGAGCGCTGGAGCGACCGCGAGGTATTAACTTGAAGAATGATGGTGGACAGACTGGGGTATAATGAGATGACTAATTATCCATGGGAGGAATAAATGCCCTCATTGCACGCAGGGCAAAAAAGCAAATGTCACTGGGGTTTAAAAGGCGATCTGAAGATATCTCATATTAGGGCCTCTTGACAGCAGCCCCATGAATAGGGGAATAAATGTACTGAAATAAGCTGTGATGGACTGAAACCAGTTTTGTTGCTTTGTACATGAATCACAGTTTTGGTTTCTTTCAGAGGTGCTGCGTGTATAATTTAAGGGCATCTAGCCAAACGGACTTGGCAGGAATGTAATACATTATTCGGCACGTTTTAAATAGTGTATAATCCCCATAATGATGATAAATATAGTTTCTGTTTGTTTTCGTTACCGTAAAACTAGCCCTTTTTATCTTCATAGGGAATGGGCGATCTTCCATTCAGCTGAAGGTCTTCACCTCCACTACTGATCGCATCATAACCACCCAGCCCCTGTTCTTAGAGGGGCGAACCCACAGCTATAATCTGATGACCAGCACAGCTGCTGGAACAATCCCATTCATCAGGGCCGTCACGGGGAGCCGGCCGTCAGATCCACTTAGGGTGCAGGGCCGGGGCCACACCGATAGCAATCAAATGACAAGCGCTTTCAATCACACCACGTCCTGAGAGAGTGACAGCGCATGAGGGGTGACACGAGGGGAATGCACTGGTTGCTGCTGGTGGTGGTGTGAGCGCTTGGGTTCACACCCTGGGTAGATGGATAGATACACAGTGCTGCCAGCGGGAAGTCCGGTTTACATGTGTTCACGCAGCGTACAACGACACAATGTGTTTCAAGGGCAGCGCTGTGGGCTGTCTGTCTAGGAAACTCGCCTTGTAGTTTTGCCACTTCTTTCTGAATAACCCACTGTTATGAGCAACTGTATACTTATCGTAATAAACTGGTACTACGATGAGGAGAAATGCACCCTTATCATGCAAATCGGAAGCAGATTCCTCCAAGAGACCGTACAAGTTATGGTTAAACAAGTTTTATTTGGCCTCCGTTCCATGGCTTAGCTTTGTGCCTCGTGATATGAAGTTATTCAACATGTAACTCTCTCTGGAAATTCACTATGCCTATTACAAGGTTCACGCGCATATTCAGAGTGTTTGATTCTTCAAAAGAAACGGCCTCCATGCTGCTGCTATAATCATGGTAGAAGTGAACGCTCGCCGTAGGTAATCCAGGCCTAACAATTCAGCAAATGAGGCCTTCCCCTAATATGTTGTGTACGTCCCTCTAACCACAGAAGTATATGACTAACAGTTCACAACATGTCATTTAATCAGACCAGGCCTGAGAGGTTATGGCCAATGGCATGAAGGGCAATCAGGGTTGGTTTGGATCTCATGCGTGTAACGAGGCATTGCACTCATAAGTTATTACTTGGTATAAAACAGTGCGGTGCAGAGTCTCAAGACTGTAATTTAACATGAGGTGGCCAAGAGAGGTCAAAGGCCAGGGCAGAGGTGACAAAGCTGACTGCCAGCCAATGCCCAGACAATGTCCTTTATGAAGAAAACACAGAACCGTTGTCTCATGGAACATAACATCTCAATCATCTGACATAAGGTGGGTGAAGTTCCCTCCTAAACATCTTTAAATGTTGAATACACATCTATCTATTACAGCCTCAAAGTCGCTTCTATAAATTAGTTTGAAAAATGATGTTCAAATGGATTCATAATAAGCATCTATAATCCGTCAGAAATTGGTAGGGTTACTTTCAGACTAACTCTCCCCTAATGAATCCTTTAAAAAGTAAACGCAATGTAAAGCTTGTAATACACTGAGACATCCCCTGTGTTTGTGTCTGCTCCGCTGTAATGAAACATTATTCATCCAGGAGTCGAGGCGCTACCCCCCTCGCCCACCTTCCTTGATTTAGAAACACAATTTATGTGCGTTGTTAGCACGCCTCTCTGATTGCCATTTGCCTCGCAGTCTTTTTCGGACTGACATTATAAAAGAACCCCTAATTAATTGAGGATACGTCGACGCGGTTCAGATGAGGACAGACGAGGAAGACGAGGACGAGGAGTCCGGGTAATTTAAGGTGAGAAATAAACTTGGATTTGCGCTTAACTGTTAGAGATCATTACAGCACGTGGGGAGAAAAGTATGTGAAGTTAAATGTGGGATTCGGGTCCCAGTGATAAAGTCGTACTCTCTTCAACCACTCCTCTACTTAGCACTTAAACGTCTTTTTTTTATGCTCCATGCAGGGTATGTGTTGAATCAATTACGAAGCATTGAGGGCTGAGGTTCACAGCCCTTTCCGACCGTATAAGTTGATCAACGTTAAGTATCATTAAGAACTGAGACCCGATGTGAATCGATTCGATATAGAAGACACAGAAACATGGAAAAACTGAAAGAAGAAGAATGAAAGAATGATTTTTTGAAGAGAATCAAAAGCCCAAAGACTTCTGCCGCCTCCGTGTTGCTGATCATGAAGTGAATGTGTCTGTTTGTGTGAATTCAATTTAATTCAATTCAATTTTATTTTTAAAGCCCTTAATCACTATAACAGCCTCAAAGGGCTTAACAGGCCAAATTTTTATGACACCCCCCTTTACCCAAGGGCCTTTACAAGGGCAAGAAAAGGAGGTAGGGCAGTTGTCTTGTAACTGAAAGGCTGCTAGTTCGATCCCCAGCTCCTCCTAGCTCAGTGTTGATGTGTCCCTGAGCAAGACACTTAACCCTAACTGCTCCTGGCGAGCTGGCTGTCGCCTTGCATAGTCGACTCTGCAGTCGGTGCGTCGATGTGTGTATTAACCGATGTAAGTCGCTTTGGATAAAAGTGTCTGCTAAATGCCCTTGTTGTAATTGTAAATGGAACATTTCCTTAAGATACGGCCATGTCCCCCGGTGGCCATTCATGGAAGATATCTTAGAGATTCAGCCATGTCCCTTGGTGGGCATCCACGTGTCTGGATTCCAGGCTAATTGCTCCAGATTATCACACAAAATTAATAAAATGGCACATATTGACCTACAATCTTCTCATTGCCGCTGAATTGGATGATGTGAAATAGATTCACATGATGAAGTTCATTGTTTACTGTAGTAGCTTGTGAGTCGCTGCATCCCAGGAAGTTGCATTTTCCTGCGGATGGTTGGGGTCCCCATTGAGGGAGGCCCCTGTAACAGGCCATTAACACTGGTGCCATTTGCAGGATTGTGTTTGTCGGATGCATCTGGTCCAGTCCCTAAATCTCCATCCATCTTCCAGAGTTCTGCAAGTCAGGGATGTTTGAGGGGGGGGCTGGGATCGCTAGTGAGCCAGACCCAATTGCAGAGTTGGCGGGAAAACACGCTGATATAATCTGTGTGGCTATAATGAGCCAAAGAAAACCACGGCGACCCCCATATGGAATGGCTCTGATTCTGCCTTTAAAGTATCTTCTATGGATTTATGGCCCTGTCACTCGCGGGATCATCATCGTTATCCACTTACTGATTGGTTTAGGTGGAGGCAACCCCACCCAGTCCTTGACCCGGGCTTCCAGGCAGAGGAAACTTCAGACTGAATTATGAAGTGAAACAAATGGAGGCTCCGGACGATTATCAGGCCACCATCTTGTCAACCTTGTTCGGCCGGCCCCTGGCTCCGCAATCAATCCCTCCTAACGCGGGCGAGCGGCTAGCAGCGTTTATCATCCTCAGCCCGGGCGCTCTGGGTTCATCCCGGGTTGCGATCGGCGCCACCGGCTGTCACAGGACAATGGGCATGTCCGGGCATGCTAGGGTTTTTCCTGGAAACTGGGATACTTGCCCCGTGTTTTTGGCATTGCATGAATGCGCGCGGCAGCAGTGTAGGTGAGCGGTAAAGGCAATCTAAGAGCGTTTTCAGTGCAGCGATCGAAGCGACCAGAACAAATGTGTTAGACTGGAGCGTTTTGTGGTAACGGTTTGTTGTGGAGGAACTAAAAACAAGGTACATCAAAGATGCAGTAAAATAGCAACGTGACGCAGAGACATCTGCTCTTAAAAACGTGTTAACAGTAACAAAAGTGTCAATAAAATGAAATAAATAAATAAATAAAATGCTTGTGTTTTACAAGATCCCATCCTGTCCTCTTCATCCGATTAAAACGACCAAAACCGATATACAAGATAATTACAATGTCCGGAGGACACCAAAAACACATTTTGTCTATTTTTTTGTAATCAACACAAGCGCCCTGATAAATCAAAGGTACATTTAGAGGCGAGCGCAGACACTGCGGCCCCGGTCTCAGAGTGCTCGCTGGACAGTTACAAAGCGGCCGGTGAGTTTCTAATCGCTTCGCGGCGCACCCCGTGCCTTCGGAGGCAGAGAACAAGCGTGTGGCTACACCCCAGCTCCATCAGGGAGAACACCTTGGAGTCCACCACTCCTATCTGCCACGCCACAGTGGCGCTAATGATTAAGTATCAGGCTTCTCTCATTTCCAGGCTATCACTTTCACCCTTCTCCACTACATCACATTTGTACAGCAGAGGCACTGATCCACTTGGGTGACTGCCAAGACATTTTCTTTTCCACCGTCCTGTCCTCTCTCTCCTCCCTCCCTCTCTCTCTCTCTCTCTCTCACACTCACTACTTTTGAGTCTATTGGCTTGTGTCTCCCGTCTTCCCCTCCCACTACCAAACTCTGTCTCTCCGCTGGCTTTATCTTTAACTGCCAGATAAAATAGCCATGCCCACTGGCGAGTTAGGCAGACCATGAACCAACTTCAGAGGGTGGCTGTGAAGCCTGACAGTTGATGTTGATATATACACACACACACACACACACACACACACACACACACACAAACACACACACACACACACACACACACACACACACACACACACACACACACACACACACACACACACACACACAAATGTAAACATGAACGCACGCACGTACGACCGCATGCGCAATTGATGTTGATATACACACACACACACACACACACACACACACACACACACACACACACACACACACACACACGCGAACGTAAACATGAACGCATGCACATACGACCGCATGCACAGTTGATGTTGATATATACACACACACACGCACACAAACACGACCACACACACACAGTTGATGTTGATGTATATTCACGCACATACACGCAAACACGACCACACACACGCAAACACACACACACACACACCAGCAAACATGACCACACGCACGCACGCACACATATTTTATGTTGGCATATATAGAAACACACACACACGGAAGCATGACCGCGCACAAACACATTTTATGTTGATATATACACAAACATGTATAGACGCCATACAGACAGTTGATCTGTATCAGTTGATGTTTTGATTATTCACTGATGTTTGTGATCGATAAACAAATTAATATCATAATTGTATCCTTCTGTGACTCAAGGATGTCTACAGTCTAACCTAGCAACTACTAACTACTAGCCAACTAGCACCTAGTAGGCTAGTAAACTACTAGAACATTCCTCTTGCAAAGGCCTTGTACAGTAAAGCGAGTGTGAAGCCAACGTCAGCAAAACCAGACAATTACATTTCAAAGCAAAACTGTAGATTCACTAGGAATTAATAATCAGATTTTGAGGATAGCAGAATTTTGAATGACAGAAAACATTTCAGAATGAATCTGAATGAACAGCACGACACGGAAAATAAACAGTGTGTTGATTATAGGATCCCAAAAAAACAAGGATTACACTGCGATGCAGCAATGATCAAATTAATAACACATTACCTAACATAAAATACTAAATAAACAATAATTAACAGATGGAGCTTGGCGGGGAGACGTTTTGCGAGCAAATGGTTAATTTGTTAACCATATGACATGGAAACTGTGGGATGATATTAACATTCTTGCTTTTTTATAACCTTACCATGAATCGATCACATAATTGATTCATAATAGGGTTAGGGCCACAATGTAACCATGAATAACATTCTTAGAACCACATCAAATAGCCTTCTCCCCACCTCAGGTCTAAAAACGAACAAAGACGTTTATTCTCCCACTGCGATATACCCGGGGATCTGGGGGAAGGAGGATTCCTGACCAGGCGGGCCGGTCTCGGGTTCGGGCAGAGAACCAAACCTCAAGGCGTCGCAGAGTCTCTGCTGAAGATCAGAGCGCCGTCCTGGGCTGTGAATGGGGTCAGCGGGATTGGGACGTAGGGGGGGGGGGGGGGGGGTTGGGGAGTAATTCTCATGCATCCTGCGTTGCCTCACAGAAGAACACACAAAGCCTCTGTGATGAGGGCTGGAATCCTCTATGGAGCTGAGTTCACATAATGCCCTGCACATACATCAGAGGGCTGTGCAGAAGCTGCACAATCTGTGCCATGAGCTGCACATTTACATCGTGGAGGGGGGATTATAGTTTCTAGGAGAGCTAACACGGCCCTGCTCCTCCTAGGTCATCTCACTGACACCCGCTCTGCTTGAGTTCAAACGAAGTCTAGTTTCACCGTAAGTGTTTATTGAGTCGGGGTTTAGACATTACTGCATCAAACAGGCTGGCACCTCCCACACTAGTTCTTCCCTAGCGCTTATTTACTTAATTCTTACAGCTCCCTCAACCAGGTGTTCTTAGTAACGTGTCTATAATTATGGGGGAGGCTGGTGAGGACAGGCACTCAGTGTTCACTGTGTGGATCACCGCAGCAGCCTTTCTTCCCACGATTCTGTGCCCGGTGAAAATTATAACTCTGTACGCTATTCAAGAGTACATGAGGGCGTCATGTCCGGGTTGGTAAACCGGAAGTTTGCTAGTTCGATCCCCGGCTCCTCCTAGCAGAGTGTCGAGGTGCCCTTGAGCAAGACACCTCACCCTAACTGTTCCTGACGGGCTGGCTGTTGCCTTGCATGGTTGACACCGCCGTCGGTGTGTGAATGTGTGCATGAGTGGGTGATGTCCGGCAGTATTGTGAAGCACTTTGAGTGGCCAGTGGTCCATTTTCAAGGAGTACGACCAAACAGAGTCGATTCCACCGTTTTACAACCTGGCTGCGACAGTTTCAGCGTAGATCCAAACGAATTGGCACCCGGAAGATTAAAGAGATTATATTATATTGTTTGTGTCTCGATCCAGCACAATGGCAGCGGGGGCCGAGATTAGGTTCCATATTTTAACATAAAGATGAAGTGATACAAAATGAACCAGGGAGCAAAAACCAAGGTGAATATTTGCTTTTGAATGAAGGGATTCTTCTGCTATAGTACAGAGCATATTATTCACTCTACGTTTCCGTGGATATGCCTTCCACGTTCCCTCAGGGATTATCTTGTTTATGTTCTCAGTTTATAATCCTCTTCAAATGGTGATATTTGAATCACCTCTCCCAGACGCCTTTAAAGTCCCACACTCCATTGTTAATATTAGCCGTCGATACATCCCTACCGCAGAACCCATTCCCTCATGGTGCTAGGCTGGAGGGTTCTGATTGGATTCCCTTCGACGGGCCTCAGCTCGTTGTCATTAAGTCGGACAGTGCCGTCGAACAACAGTTATTGCATATGGACCGGGCTGTTGTTCCCTCGGCCAATCTTAGTCATATGTCTTCGCTCCCAGCGTCCAATAGCACGGAACGGCCGGGGGATGAGTCGCTAACGACTGGGCTAATTACCGGGCGGGCCCAGGGCACTAACCTACTGTACTGTGTATTTACGACGCTCTGCAGGACAAATGATGCCTTTTAGGAGGCATTACTAACCCATTCCTCTACTTGAAATAGCTAATTGTTAGCATCATTTGTTTGTTTCTGTAGGTATTGTAACTGGGAAAAGGTTATTTATTTATATATATTGTTTATATTCATCTTCTTAGGCCCGTGTGGTCCCCCTCTAGACCCACGTCGGTTCAAACAGAACTGTGATTCCACCCGTCCTGGATCCTGCTCCTCCTCCCTGCTCCTCCTCCCTGCTCCTCCTCCCTGCTCCTCCTCCCTGCTCCTCCCCCCTGCCCCTCCCCCCCTTCCCCTCTCCCCCCTGCCCCTCTCCCCCCTGCCTCTCCTCCCCCCTGCCTCTCCTCCCCCCTGCCTCTCCTCCCCCCTGCCCCTCTACTCCCCGGTCGCAGCGAGGCCGGGCGGCAGCAGAGGATCCATCCTCCAACAAAGGGGTATTGATGTGTGACGCTGGGGCCCCACCGCCGCAGACTCCACCTGTGAAATGCAAATGTTGAGCGAAGGGGGGCCCACATGGTCAGCATGTAAATGAGCCTCTCACACACACACACACACACCCACACACACACACACACACACTCACACACGCACCCAGCTGACCCGCTGCAAGTGTGTTCACGATGTTTCCATACTACCTCAGTTCTCCAGCTCGTGGACTCTGAGCCTTTCAGTAGTGTGTGGGCGGATGAAAGGGAACGTTTGAGAGGGAGAGGGAGGGAGAGAGGGAGAGAGGGAGGGAAAGAAAGGGAGAGAGAGGGAGGGAGAGAAAGAGAGGGAGGGAGAGCGAGAGAGAGAGTGGGAGAGGGAAAGAGAGGGAGGAAGAGAGAGAGAGAGAGAGAGAGAGAGGCAGAGAGAGAGAGAGAATGAGGGGGACAGAGAGAGAGAAAGAGAGGGAGAGAGACTCAGAGAGAGGGAGGAGGAGGAGGGAGAGAATGAGGGGGACAGAGAGAGAAAGAGAGGGAGGGTGTGACAGAGAGAGAGAACGAGGGATAGAGAGAGAGTGAAAGTAAAGTACACAGAGCTTGTGTGTGTGTATGTGTGTGTGTGTGTGTGTGTGTGTGTGTGTGTGTGTGTGTGTGTGTGTGTGTGTGTGTGTGTGTGTGTGTGTGTGTGTGTGTGTGTGTTTGTGTGTGTGTTTGCATGGGTGTGTGTGCGAGGACCTTGAATTTTGCCTGTTGTGCGGGGAAGGTTTGAGGTGTGCTCATCTGACGGCCAGAGTCTTCAAGGTTTAACTTCTGCTACATGCAGTTTCTTATTCTTATATCCGTCATTATTTATTTTTACCATCATGATGAGGTCATTTTACCTTGGATATTGTTCTTATGATTGTTGTTATGTGCGTGGTTAAACCACATTTTGTTTTATCACAAACAAAAGTACCAGATAAATCCCATCTACAATTTCATTCCCAGAAAAGTATTTGATATTAGCAGTGAGGCACACTGATACATCCGCTTCATAAAATAAACACAATCCCTCTTCAGGAGAGAAGACAACACATGGAGTCGTTGATCTGAAGAAGAAGATGCAGGAATCGAAGGTTTCTACTTTCATACGAGCAGAGTGGGCACTGATGGATGAAATCTTTCTTCTTAATTCAACCTTCTGTCTTTTCATGTTTTTATCTTATTCGTCTATGATATGATGCAAAGGATAATGCGACAATGTAATATGCACTATGGCCCCCCTATGCGAACTGCAGAACGTTATTGATTGTTTTGAATGAAACATGCCTTCTCATGTCCAGATGCCATTTTTCATGATGACGAGAAACAAAAGACCTAGAAATAGCCAAGTATTCCATAATCAATACGCAAGACATTATAGCTCATTAAAAGCAGTGATGGCTCAATAAAAGAATACGATGACCTATGGAATGAAGATCTGGGATGAAGAAACAGGGATACAGGGAGTGCCCCACCTGACCCAGACACCTGGTTGGGCTACCTGAAGGTAGTTGGTTCACTAGAGAGTAGCATGTAGTTCCTCTATAGGCCTTTAGGGGGTTCACGGTACACACTAGCATGTAGTTCCTCTGACGGCCTTTAGGTAGAGACTAGTATGTATTTCCTTTAACGGCCTTTAGGGGGTTCAAGGTACAAACTATCATGTAGTTCCTCTAACGGCCTCTAGGTGGTTCAGTAGAGACTAGCATGTTGTTCCTCTAACAGCCTTTACTAGGTTCGCAGACTTCACGGTACAGACTAGCATGTAGTTCCTCTAACGGCCTTTAGGGGTTCACGGTAAGGACTAGCATGTAGTTCCTCTAACGGCCTTTAGGGGTTCACGATACAGACTAGCATGTAGTTCCTCTATCGGCCTTTAGGTTTTTCATGGTATGGGCTCTACCTCATAAATTAGGATCAGATTGGCTAGTGCATCGTCATATTATGTTTTTTGCAAGGTCCAGTTTGACAATTATAATTCATTATAAAGCTATTAAGGATTTAATATTAATGATTAGAGCCCTGATATGTCCTTTCCTCAATATCAATTGTTTCTGTTACTGCTGGCAAAAAATGGCAATGCTATTGCTCCCTAAAACGTAAATCTCAGTTGTTGATAAACCGAAGGAAGACGTCACGGATGCTACCTGATTGTTTATAACAGTCTTGTGGTCAATGCGGACCTTTGGCAAACTGGTTATCAGAGTGTGTGGGATTTTAATCATCAAACTAAAAATCTGTCTTACTGAGAACCCTGTGGCTCAATTAATGTTATATGAACATTATCATTTGTGATATGTATACATTGTGTTTACTCAGGTCGATGGAATGATTAATGAAACCTTTTGTGAATGTTTATTTAATAATCAATATTTGTCAATGTTGATGTAAGCTATCAACAGGATTGCAATCTTCCGAGGGTTTTTTGGTTTTAGAAATGCTCTCCAGTTTACTTTAATTCGCAGCGTGTTTGTGATGAGTAGCCTATAGACACTGCACAGACTCAAACCACTGTTCTCTTCACACACAACGAGACTAGTCTGTTACCCAACCTTGAAGCCGGGGGGGTTCACATATAGATGGAAGTTACCGGGGTATTTCTAATCTTGCCGGCAACACTTAGCAGCTATCCGAGTTCCTGAGGCGAACCACCATATGCAGGAAATTGACTTTGAAATAGTGCTCCTCCAGCGCTCTGTGACGACACCGGCCTGTTCCTGGAGGTGGGAGAGCTGATCTTCCCTTGAAGCAGCTTTGTGCCGTTTCGGGCGCATGTCCTCATGTATGTTATTGTAAGTGGGAGCTTATGAAAGATTCATGCCCGTCTTTCCTGGCCCCACTCTCTAGATTTGGGTCTAGACACACCCGTTGTCTTGCAGTCTACTCTTTTAGTTTTGCAAAGGACCGTCACAGTATGGTGGCTGCAACTCTTGTCGTTGATATAAGCCACAGTCTAATACTTTAGTGAATTACGAGAGGTCAAGAAGGGCTAGGGTTGAATGATCAAGGCATAATTGTCACAGCAGAGAGTAACAACATCACCTGAGTTGGTTTGCAAAGAACTCGCGAAGAGTCTCGGAGCTCCGCCTTATATCCTAATTGTGTGGCCTCCCCCAAGATGTCCTTGGCCAATCACAATGCTCTAACTACGGGCTCTTGACGTTCACGCCCACGATGGCCATACGATACATTCCATAGAGTAATTCCATTATTACGTACAGAAGGGTTACATATTAAACATTAACTTTACATGAAGTCATATATTATACTTTAGTTATATGAAGTGAGGTCTTTCATTAAAATCCATTCATCGCCTTGTTCATTAACCTGATCTTAAATCACAATGACTTACCACATGGGTTTAAGAGATGAGCCCTGTGAAAGCAATATTCATTTAAACAGTCAAATAGCCTATGTATTTGTAATGCCACTTTATTTGTCTGTGACGTATGGGCCTACAGTCATAATCCTAAAGCTGGTAGGGTCTGATTGTAACCAGGTTACGTATTAGTTACCTTAACTACTTGAAGCCTACGTAATATACATTCTGAAACCACAGACGAGAAACCATAGGAGGGCGTTTCCTCTCACCGTGACGTGAGCCAGCCTTCTTTGAGGGTCCACTTGTACGTAAATGAGGGACATGTTAATACCAAGGAAAGCCAGGTAATATCAAGTGTTTAACATTTGGCTCCATCGTAAATATATTCATCTTATATTCTTGTTTAATTCATGCTTTAAGTTAACCTTACTTATACTTGTATCGAAGTGAACTGAGAGATAGACTGATGTCATTGGCTACAGAGGGAAAGTCTGTCAGATCCTCTGAGCTGTTGGATAACAATGGAACAAGCTCTGGAGCCTGTCCCCCCCCCCTGCTGGTACATTTCTTTCCACTCATCAACATTTGGCAAATATCCTTTTAAAACTTTATTATTTTCTACCACACTCTCAGGGAAGGTTTTAACCTTACATTTTCTGTAAAAACAGTGAAATGCCAAGGCAAAAATGGGCCTTGTTTCGGCTCATCTAGGGTACCGGGTTACCCACAATCCTTTGCTACTTTTCTCCAGCCTTGCACCCTCCCCCCTTATAGATATAGTCCAATCCAATCAACCTCACTCCGGCGGCCAGACGACGTTCTTTGCTACGGGGAGAAGAAGAGAGCTCCTTTTTCAAAGGGACTCTCACTTGCCCTCTGTCTGCCTTCTGTCCTTGAACCAAAACATCATTCCTCAAAGCCATTTACCTCGCCCGGTCATTGCATTCCTGTGCATTCCTTACTTTAAGTCTGCTTTACTTATTTGTTGTTGTGCTCAGTGTTAAGGACACACACAATGAAAGGTGAGTCGGGCTCTTGTTTTAATGTATTTGTTTTTTTCAATTGGTTTGATCCCTCTGAACCAATATGCCCTTGGTGCAAACAATTTACTAATGAAATGGACCAGACTAATTAAGGTTTGGTCCTGGAACAAACAAACAAGCAAACAAATGATTGGAACTAAACAGAGTGATTAATGAAGCGATGGACAGACAAAACTCCTTCATGAGGTACCGGTCATCCTGCCATGAGTTTTGTATACATGGAAATATCCTATGAATAAATGCATCAAACATCACACCTACATTCAGTCTGTAAATGAATGCACGTGGAACACTTATTCTTCCTGTTATGACTTCCCTCAAAGTCAAAACTCGAAAGACTAAGGAGAATAAAGCCTTCGTCCCCTGAAGCATTAAAAAGGATTCCAAATGTTGGTCTATTATTTTTTTATATTTCATAATGATTAATATTCCAACATCTTCAACATTCATAACCGGAACCGTCTCTACAAACACTTCTCAAGTATGCGTGGTATTTCGTTTTATAACGTGAAAATAAAAGCCACTGATCACCCAGCAACGGCTTTAGGAAATGATGTCTGTTAGGGAGGCCGAGCAGCCTTCTTTGTCCTTGCAGTCGGGCTAAACGCTTCATTCCACAGACAAATACGAAGGGCTGGAAGGTGTGCAGACAGCCTGCCTCCCCCAGCCAGCCTAGATCACTTGCCAGTTAACATTCTGATTAATAGTTCTGGGCTTCCATCCTCCTCTCCCTCCAACTGCCCCCAGCCGACACCCCTGTCACGGCGATAGTAAATATACGCGCCTGCATGTGAGAAATACTTTACGGCGCTTTATTGCACTGATATGACAATGACCTCAATGAATATGTAAATCAGGTAAATGAATGTCTTTCTCGCAGAAATACAGAACGGGTCTTTCAGGCAGCCTTGTTCCTGCACTGCTCCTTTCTCTCTGGATGCAAGCCTTTCAGTCAGAGTGCCCTGCATTATTTACTTGTTTGTGATTGGTAAAGGCTCGGATGGAGAGACCATTTGCCGGGAAGGGGCATGGCTGCACCAGGGGGGGCCATTAGCTCTGTCTGCGGACCGCAGAGAATTAGGGTCCGCTTGACAACCCCCACCAGTTTAACAATAACGGAAAAGTGTCAGCACACTGAAACCGAGCAATATCGGGAGAATTTGCGTTTTAGCTCTGCATTTCATTTTATTTGTATTTGACCACTGGGCTTTGCAGTTTAAAACCTTAAAGGCAAGAATGACTTATTCAGAGTTCACACAAACACGATCAATTATTATAAATTATTATTACAATGTAGTAAATTATACATGAGGAAAGTAAATAATCAAAAGGAGCTTGTATACGACAGACAGCTGATGTTGACAGGCGTTCCTCCTTCCACCTTCCTCGTCTCAGAGAGATGAGCGTTCACCAGGTAATGGTTTCTATTCGCCTGTGATTTTTGCTTGTTGTGTCTTGTAGTGCTCTTGATGAAACCCTGAAGGACAAAACCAAGGGGAATGTGTTTCTCTGCTGTATGTTGTGTGACGGGATAGTGTGTGTGTGTGTGTGTGTGTGTGTGTGTGTGTGTGTGTGTGTGTGTGTGTGTGTGTGTGTGTGTGTGTGTGTGTGTGTGTGTGTGTGTGTGTGTGTGTGTGTGTGTGTGTGTCTTTTTTATGTGTTTCTCTGCTGTATGTTGAGTGACGTGATGGTGTGTGCTGGTGTGCGTTTGTGTTAGTGTGTGTATTTGCAAACAATAAGAAAAAGTGACAACTTTGGACTTGGAATTGGAACTTCAAAAAATAATTTAGTAGCCCATCATCTGGGGAATTGAAAGAATAAAGTTCTAATTTCTGGTCAAATGGAGTGAAATTGCCTCATCAGTCCGTCTGATCAAAGAACCGCATTCCCAGAGACGGGGCGCGTGCAGGTAGGAGGGGGTTGACAGATAAGATGGATGAATATGAGCTCGCCTAATGAAACAGATGTGCGTTTTAATTGGTTCAGTGATATTTGGTAGGCATATGGAGAGAGTCTGGCAGTTTGAGAAAATGTAAATTTAAAAACCAATATTGCCTTTCAGCCCACTTCTCATCAGGGTGAAGAGCCGCCGCCGAGCGCCGATGTGTGAACGATGCGTGTCGCTCTCGCTCCGTTCATTGGCTGCCGCCGCCGTGGTGCCGCTTTAATCAAGACGGATTATTACACCTGGGTGGAATGTATCACCGCACAATGGCGTTTAATGGGAGGGAATATTTAATTATTCCCCCAAAGTTGGACTAATTTAGTTAGTGACAGAATATGCTTCTATCCCTAGTTCATGGGTTTTCCCTTACATGTGGAGCAAAATGCAGTCGCAATTAGTGTAAAGGGAAGCACAGTGTTATTGGAGTGTGGTATTTGTGGTTTAAACGTCTTCTATGTTCCGGGTCTCAGAAGGGGTTTCTCTGCTTCAGTGGGTCTTCTTTCCTGATGGCTGGCTTAGGTTAAATGAGCAGAGGGAAGATATATACATTCTGTCTATCAGGAATATTTATGAATACCTTTATGAAGGTCATTTAGATATTAAATAAGGACCTATTTGGGCTTCAGACGCCTGCATCCACTGATACTGATGTATGAGCATTTTATAGCGTATTTGTAAGAATGTGAGTGAGCTCGCGCACTGAGTTGACTAATTATGCCATCTGTCCCGTGTATTATTTATCCCTCTCCTCTAGATTGTCATGAACCCATTAAGTCATTTTAGCAAATTGTCGAATAATCAATAGTATTCAGATCACTACAGTAAATTGTTGCAATGCATTTAAAAGAAACTGAGCCATAACAAATTGCATATTAAATAAAAACGTAAGACAGTCAGGGGGAAATTAACTTTTATGTGAAGACAGGAAATCACACTGACATTTTAGTTGTTTTGTTATGGTTGGCAGGGATGGGCCGATGGCTTTCTCCAGATCTTACAGCTTGCAATTTATCTCCTGGGAGACAGGGCTGTTCCTGAAAGACACGTTGTAACTTATTGGGCGTGGACATGACAACCCAATATAGTACTGGGAGCAATAAGGGCACCTTCTATGGAACAGTCCCAACCAGTGTCTCCCATGTCCAATTGTCCATGTTTGTTAAGTGCATTTTTATAAAGTTGCAAATTCAGTTGAAGAAATTTGAGAAATGTAAAAGGGAAACAGTGTGAGGCATTTGGTTGTGTCCACGTGATGGAGTGTGTTCTGACCCACACACATCAAGTGACAGATAACCTTGCATAACACCCTTATGGATTCAAACTATAACTCTGTCCACGTTCTTTCTTTCCACCACTCCGCTC
The DNA here is from genome assembly GCF_902167405.1 of Gadus morhua. NCBI lineage: Eukaryota > Metazoa > Chordata > Actinopteri > Gadiformes > Gadidae > Gadus > Gadus morhua. Next base: position 27,032,479 of record NC_044058.1, on the reverse strand, counting down.
CAGCTGAAATGTCACCGTGTTAAACGGACTGCATTAACAGTCCGGGCCGGCACTGCCGTGGAAAGCCTGCCTTCGTTGCTCTCTGTGAGGACCTTAAATAATTGATGCCTTGATTGCCACGGTATTCATGAACACAGAAAGGCTTTTCCTATTCTTTGTCCGACACTCGACTGGAATCCTGAATAGTATTTCCCCCAAGAGCAAAGGACGAAAGGGGGGGAGGGGGTGTTTATGCGTCCCGTCGACATACAGTAGATCCCCCTTGACAACTGATTTCAGAAGCATAACATTTCGTCAACAAACAGGGACGAATATACGTTCCAACAGATGCAACGTGTGCACATTTGTACTTCCTGGCGCCTGGGTTTAAACGGGGCATGCCCCCGACTCGACCAACAACAACAAATGCCTGGTTGGTTCTGCGCTCTTTTCATGCGTCTCCTCGCCCTGGTGGTCGTCTTATCGCTAATTCACCTTGCGCTACCAGCTAGTTTTGTTCCCCACGAAGAGCGGGGTCTTAAAAGCTCCCTCTCTGTCAACAGTGACCTTCAGAATGTTAATCTCCCCAGACAAGAAGCGCGCGAGGGTTTAATACGCCTCTGCCTCTTCCCGCTGTCATGTGTTTACTTATTCATGTACGCATACTGGCCATTTATAAATCCTATAATTAGAGGATTTCTGTACAAAGTCCAACAACGTGCGGCAGGCTCTTAATGGCTACACATGAGTGGCACGGTGTGCGTTTGTGCGTGAAGCCGCGTTATGTGGAGCGCATGAAGATCGCGGAACAAACATATACACTATGCGGGGTATAGTTTGACCAGCTGCCCAGGCCTCGTACCTCTATGTCCCTCGTCCCACTACGTCATGGCCTAATAGACCGCATTGTCATCGCTGAGATACGGCGCCCGTTAACGGCTTCATTGACCGACCATAAAACATTTAAACGTAGGCCTTTAGCCCTATAATGGTAATCACCTAGCTCACGTAACATGTAATGACTCTCCCTCTCCCCCAACCTGAGTGGACGTGATTTAATGGATGCAATGACCATGGACACCTTGACAACTTCGGCCATCCCGCAAGCCAAGTCTATTCTGCTCTGTCCAAAGATGGAGTCTTGTGTGTGTGACTATCTGAGTGCAGTGTTTGGAGGAATTGTGCATTGTGCTGATGGTACCGTTATAACGGCCCGTTGCTCAGCTCTCTCTCCACTGGAGATATCAGCAGAGGTTTTTGTGTTTGTTTCTTTCGGCAATGTTTTTCTGCTTACGCCAACCCCCATAGTTGCTTAAAATAGCGAGAATAAAAAACGGGGTTTCTACCACCATCCCTGACTGCTTGACAGGGGCCCGCGTGGTGCCCCCATTTTGAGTTATACCACAGATGCAGAGTGAGGAAGCCACCTCAAGACTCAACATCCATTATATATCAGAAGGACGTGCGTCTCAGGTATCCAAATATAAGTTAGTAGATGCTAGGGAAATGTTTTGCCTTTTCTTTCCATGGGAATGCGGCCTAGTTGTAAACTTTTGATACATGTGTAATTATAATGTACGATTTTAATCAATCTCAGTATGCATAGCGATCGCCTTTCACGCCAGAATGAATCCTATGATACTAGTCCTGGCAGATATTATACAACATGTAGATGCATGTGATTATAATGACTGTTTGTAGGCCCAGTTCCTGCAGGTATGCTTACAGTTCTAGTATTTGCATTGTCTGCATTCACAGGGTGTGCAACTCCATTGCCTCAACAATTCTTTCAACAGAAAGCTTAACAACTATCCACACAGTCGATGCGCAGTTAATCAACCACCTTTAAAACCCAACAGCACACAACACAAACCCCCAGACGTAAAGCGCATGTACATGAGAGAGCAGACGCACCGCCGCTGAACAGATGCAACGTGGCAGATTGAGTGGGAATGTTAACCAGCTTGATTCATCCCCACAATCAATTCACCGCGGATTAGACCCAATCAACGGCTTGCCCGTGGGTCGATGTGACTCGGGGCGGAGTGAGGAAGGGCCCACCTGGGAAGGGGACGGGGGAAGGAAGTGTCTCCACCCGTCAGGCCTTGTTACGGCCTGCGGGCAACGCTGCTACTCGGGCTTTGTGGACAGCCAGAGCCGGCCAGGCTTCACTGGGCACCTGGCACCGGGGCCCAGGGAGGGAGCAAGGAGCCTCCGAAGTCTGGAGCAGTCCCATCTATCCTTCATGTAGTGTCAGCCAGGTTCCTGTGCCCAGCGGCTCTGGGAGCGCCGTGTCCGTTATGTGTTGATTCTTGGGGCTGGACGGCTCGGCGCAGACGCAGACACAGGCGCCCGTGGAGCTGCTGTGGTTTTGGTTTTGTTATCTGATGGCAATTCAAATTCAAGCCGCATTTCTCGACACATCACCCACTGGGAAACGGGCTGCACTATAGGAATATCATCTCCGCAATGGGCAATAACGCCTGGAAGCATGTAGGCTATACATATTGTTATCTCCCTTTAACATCTTGGGACCTGATTGCCCTCTAAACCATTAAAGCTCAAACTCTATCCCCCCCCCGTGCCAGTCGGTTAATGTCCTCTGTAATGGACCCCATTATATGTGCATTATGTCCGGGCGTCCTGTATGGAGCCGTACGTTGGACAGCTTTTCATGGTGGTTTATGAGTGGAAAATCCAAAAAGAAAAGACAGTCTCTTCTCAACGACTTTATTCAGTCGTAAACGCCCATTTTGCTATAGGCTAAACGAGCCCTGGACACGGTGTTCTTGGTGTGTGATCGACCAATTCGCTGCTCTCGAGTGTAGCGAACGAAAGGACTCTATGGAAGCTACAGGTCGGGGAGTGTGTGTATCGCCGACGCTGGCGGTTATCGGTTCCACTGAGAGTTCATGGGCTGTTTGTAAGAGGGAGCTCTTGTGTGGTTAGACTAATGAGCCACTGCATTAGCGGTTAGCGGTGTTGGAGGCCGTAGCCGCAAGGATGGACCGAATAGGAGGCAGGATCCATCTTACTCTGTCTGCTGTGTCTGCCGTCACAGACACGCTGGCTGAGAGCACTCACTCAAGCGCACACACCTCAATCATGTATGCACGCTTTGTGCATTGTGACATGCACACACACACACGCACGCACGCACGCACGCACGCGCGCGCACGCACGCGCGCACACACTGCCATGCTAGAAAAACGTTTACGGTAATACAGCAACACGCCATTAAGTGTGTGTCTGAGCGAAGGAGGCAGAGAAACTGAAAATGTGTTATTTCTTCTTCAAAAGATCATAATACTGTGTTGATCTGAGGAGATAAAGGATATTGAATACGGTCCAATTGTTGTAGTTAAATCTCAAAGCGCCATTATTGAGCACTCACTATAATGAAACCTATTTTTCCAGATTTAAATGTCGACGGGCTCAATGCATGTTCCATTTCCCTACATGTGCCCCCTTTTATTCCTGCAACCTGTGAAGCTTAAAAGATAATGACTGAGTGGATGGTTGTGAATTATATGTGATGCATTCTTGAACTATTTTCTTCCCTTCTGCGATCATTTCCAGCCTCGGTCCGCCCCATTCCATTGTCTCATAAGAGGTGAGGTGGTGGCGAGGCAACGAGGTGCGCGGCTCCTCTCTCCCCTTCCACTCCCCGAGACACCTTACCCTGCCCCCAGACGTCTGGAGTGTGAATAATGAACACGAGGACCCGAGATCCGTCTTGACAAGTTATTTGGATTGGTGCTCATGAGTAATCTGGGGCTTTGTGTAACAGGCTCTGGCCTCATCTGGCCTCCTGCCTGGAGAAGAGCTGTCCTGTCACCAGCCCTGAGGAATGGAGAAGAGAAGGGGGTCGTTTGAGGCACAGGGCCCGGGGGAGAATGCAACTCTACCTAATGTCTGTCACTTTGACTTTTTCCTCTGATAACAATCTCGCTGTGGGGAAAGCATCTGATATGGCAGGGATTCTGAAAAAAAGGGCATTTAGGCACGCGGATCAATTTGGAGGTTTAAATTACCGTGGAATTAAAAGGCGGCAGATTGATATCAGGTTAATCCTGTGAAATGCCGTGCTCCTAACAAACACTTCAGCCGAGGTCAAACTTTACCCCAAACTCGAGTTGAGAGGAGTTTCACTGTGTTGCATTTTGTGCTGACCTTGCGCGACTCAAATGCCAAAGTTGTTTGGCAGTTCATCAGGATTATGGAAACCACCAAAGACCTCCTGCCTCTTTGCTTATCCCCCTGATTCCCGTCCTGGTAATCCATGCATTGTTTGCCTTGATATTTGCTCAACACTAAACCAATCACGCTGATCAGCAGAGGTAATCAAGAGTGAAATCGCATCGCTGGCCTTGCCAGAATATGGATAAGCAGCCATCCATGAAAGTATTTGCAAAACGGGAGTCTGCTCTGGGCGTGGCAGGGAGCATCCGGGGACAACCTTGTCCTAACCTCCCTTCGCCCTCCCGTCGTCGTAAACATTTCAAATGCCGGGCCGTTTAACGGGGCCAGTGTTTATTGGGGCTGATGCAGAGCAGAAGCCCCCCCGCACACCTTTATAAAACAGCATGTGTTGAAAATGTTTGCGGTATCCGCTGGCCCAGCACTTAATACAATACTCTGGGTGGCGATCGGCTTGTGTTAACCGTAGTAAATCCTGCAGCAATCAAACTCTTCCCCGGATCAGCTCTGCAGTGCAGGAGCGGGTGTGCAGGCATAGTTTTAAGGCTCAATAAAATGTGAAGACAATGGGAGATGACTTTCAGAGAACGTCTTATTTCCATAATGAGCAATTAAAAAAAAAGAAAAGTAAACAGGCCGGATTAAACAAAGAAGGGATGGGATTTGGTTGGATCGGGAAACTTTTCACACAAACATATTCGTCATACATGGATGAAAAGGTGGAAAAAATTAGTTTTTTCATGGTGAGTCTACATAACCATATAGAAACGACTAACATGGAAAGATAGCAGAAGGGTGTTGTGTATTATAATATGCAATTTGTATATGATCAAGGGCCAACGATTTGTCTTAATCATTCACTGGCATGGAGAATAAGTGGCTGATGTCATTATTAAGACATTAGTTTATGATGAGATCAAACTGTGTCGGATCTAATTCTCCTTACATCAACCTTTCTCTTTCATGTCCATACTCAAAGCTTTGAAGGCCCTCCCACATATGGTTGATTCCTGCGCGGTCTTCCACCCTGATGAAGAGACACTCGGCAACACGGCTCCCTTCTAAACATGTTTCAGGAAGCAGCAAGTGAGCGACGCTTCACAGGGGGCTTCAAAAAGTTCCTCTCTTCTCTTGTATTGTTGTTCTGCTTGACAGTACTACATGGTTTCATGATGTGCTTTAGGCCGGTTTCAACAGACACATTTGAGCTTTTTTTTTTTTTTACAGTGTGCAGGTACAACTGTTCTGCTGCACTTCAAACTCTTGGAAATTCTACTTTTTAATCCTGCGGTGTCAAATATAATGTAGGATTTTCTTCCTATCTCTTGAAAAAAAAAAACACTTCTTAGGATCACAGCTCCGAGACAACCTTTAAAATGTGTCTCGGTTCAACGACTTACTGTCTCCCTTTGAAAAAGTACAAAACACAGAAACTTTGTGGCTTGGACGAGTAATGAACATTTAATGAACAAATGTGACTGCTCCTGCCAGCCCACGTGTACAGTGGCCCAGACGCACCAAACAAACTGTATATCTGAAACACAAGCGCGTAAACGGAAAAAACACAAACACAAAAGCCAAAGCACAATGGCACTAGCCACAACACCAACACGCAAAAGCCACAACACACCTGCAAAAGTCACAACATAACGAAAGTGAGCAGAAAAACATGTTGACAATGAAACACATGAGAAAGAGGAATGCCGTCTTGCAAGAAGTGTATGTTCCTCCCACAAGAACGTTAGAAGGCCGTTTACGAATGTTGTATGAATCCACAAAAAGGACAATACATTTTAACTACAATAATTAACTACAATATTTAACAGACGCTTTATCGAAAGCGACTTACAATTTATTACTTTTGTCAGAGGAAAGAGAAACAACAATAGCTTGCTGAAGGTACAGTAAGGAAGATGATAGAACCAAGTGCCCAGCACTGTCATTCGTAGGTTAACTTATTCCCTGTGTACAACACAGATAGCTAAGATAAGATGCTACATGACGCTAAGTACTATTTTTGAAGTTCCAGGGCCTACATTATTTGGGTCTGTCGCCTGTATTTAAATCATCTCCATAATTCAAAACGATGATTCAGGCAAAGTTAAATCCAGAGGAAGTTTCATGGCTAGAATATATTTAACATTTTATGATCATAATTATTGTTGAGGGTGTATAGGTGATATTGTCCATTATTTATTTATTTAAAATATTTCTGTCAGCTTATTGCCTCTGGGCAAACCTATTGTTATTATTTTTTATAATAAACAAGTCAATCGTAACACAAACCGCTACGTAGTCTGAAGCAATTACCTTTTGAGGAAGATGTTATTAATTAGCATGAGTTTCTTATCTCGTAGCGCTGCGTCATTAGCAATGCTGAAGCCGCCTAACTAACATCATCATCCTCTCCAGATGGAGACAACACTGGCCTGCATCTGCTCCTCCACCATTGTGTAGGTGTGAGCTCGCTTATATACAATCCCCAAGAAAGAGCCATAACCAAACAGCAAGGAGAGCCTTGGAAGTCACAAGAAGAAAAATAAGTCTGAACTAAATGCCTAGCTGTCTCTTCATATTGGTCTATGACCGCAGCATGACTGGCAATGGCCGCTCAGAGAGCAGGAAGGGCTTTAAAGGGAGAGCCCACTCAACGCTAGCCTCCCGTCTCCAGCCCTCCATCTAATATGCAATGTTGATGGCAGGTGATTTATTATTGATGGCCCAGCCAGTCTGATCTGGGAAGGCCTGGTTTGACCATCATCCATCTCATCCATCACCATCCAATGACCTCCCTGCCCCTGCTGCAAGTAGAAGACTGATATAGACTGATAAATATGATTTTATATATATATATATATATATATATATATATATTGTTCTGCCCTTGGAAAGTTTAAGGTGGCCATGCTACTCTACCCTTAACTCTAAAACCGTGTTCACATGTCCGTCGTCGGATGACGGAGGACGTGTCTGATGTATGGGGGACGCGATCTGATTGGCCGACGGATCCGTCGCTGCCTGAAAAGTTTAAACTTTCTGAATTTTCGACATAGGCAACGTAGGCAACGGAACGGATTGACCCACAATGCATTTCCAGAGCGCCCCTTGCAAAGCCAATGAGATCCGTAACCCTTAGTGAACATTGCTACTCTAAACTTTACTCTAACCCTTAGCCCTTAGTGCTAGTCTAGCCTTAACTCTAACCCTTAGTGACCCCTGCTTCTCCAACCCTAACCCTTAGTGACCCATTCTATACGCATCATCCTCATTATGATTAACATTAAAACTATTATAGTACATTCAGATGTTGCTAAGCTACCCTCCCTGTCCTTACCTCTGCACCAATAACGGCCTCACCTGAAACAATGCGACCGCTTTTGTCTAAATGTGTTCTCATTCCATTGCACCCGCATCAATAAACCCAAATCCCCAACTTACCGTCTTCCGATTGTTTTCAATCTTCTTTCCTAAAGTAGTTAGTGGCCAGTGTGTGTCTTCATGACTTCCCATACCTTGATTGGCTGAGGCGATTGTTATCTTTGGACTAACATGAAACATAATGTGAGTTAAAATGGGTTCTATCTGCAATAAAAAAAGGACAACCGAGTTATCATTTTGTTGATTGAACTTGAATCTAGATCATTAGATCAACCGTATCAACAGTAATCATCATCAGTCATTCCTCCACTGCTTTCTCAGACTAATTCCTTCTGATGGATTCAAATGCCAGGCAGTATCAAACGGAAGGCAGTAAACAGCTCCAGTTTGAAATTAAATGAAAGATGAAATGACTCAAATAAAGAACAAAACTGCGTGAACATTGCTTTTTTGGCAATTCCTTTGGAAATGCTATTGCCTCATGAGACCATCCAGATAAACACGTTTGCATTTTGCAATGAATAGCAGTCTGGCCTTGGCTGGCTTGGCCGTAATTGAGTTCAAATATGCCAGCCAATCAGAGACATCCTTGCTCTCTTCACTCTTCTCAGTGTGAGGTAAAGCCAAAAGATATTCTAAACTGATAAAAGTCTTTGCTGCACGTTAATGTTCACCCTCTTACATCGTTATTCAGTCTTTTTTTGGACAAAAACTTTTTTGGAGATGGCTAAACCTTCCTTGGTTGGTGCCGCCGTTGTTTTAAATTTGTCCGACTGCCAGGCTACATGTGCATCATGACATGAAACTCCTCCCCCTAAGCCCTGATTGGTCCTATCATAACTCTCCTTAGTGCTGATTGGTCCCATCACTTTTACATTTTTGGAAAAGGCATTCAACAGATTATGAGGCAAGACTCACGGTCAGAGAGAAACATAAGGTGAACTTCAGGGTGGTCGGCTACGAATGGTATGCAATCAAATACACATGTGTGGTTGGGTGGACTAATTGAATACATATTGTAAGTGTGGACTAATTGAACACATATTGTAATCGTGGACTGATTAGTCGGGCATTAGCCTTCTAGGGAGACGTTGGAGTCAGAGCCTCATGCGCCTCCTCGTCTGCCATGTTGGCAGAAGTAGTTTTGGATTCTTAATTTTGACAAGATGGTCTGTGAACGTCTCTCCATTTCTTTATTTTACACCGCTTTGTATTTATTTTTAAGTTCTTTTTTTTTATTCTGTAGACAAGATGTATAGATACTAAATATACAGATACTAAATAATGATAGAGTAAGACTGGGAAGACAAGTTTATTGTCCCATTTCAGTGATATTCAATGAGAAAACCAATCATGCATCATATGCTCATTAGATTTATATTCAAAGCAACGCGGTGGAGACTACAACTAATGTAAGAACATGGTTAGGAAACAGCAATCGCTTCCATTCATCCAAAACGGTTGATGTATAGACACGGTGGAACCACTTACTCTGACAACTTCCTGTCTCTTCATTCTTGAGGGGTCGCAGTTGACCCCAGTGAATTACATTCCCCCAGGCCCCTCCCACAGCCTCTTAGCATGCTGATCGTTGACCTTGTTCATTAAACAAACCGGACTGTACACCAAGACCCATCTACCCAGTGTGAGATGGTCTGATCTGTCTACTCGACTTCCTGCCTGAAACAAACCAACAGCCACTGGATGCACCATTCAAGGACCAGATTTTCTTTTTGTCCATAAAATAAGGGATATACTTTTTAAAGTTTGCCCTCAACTGTATTTTGACGTATTCTCTCTTATGATCTGGCGGCTGTTTGTGTCACATTCCTCATGAGCTTCGTAAGAAAGGTTGCGGTTGTAGGAAAATATGACATATTTACATTCATCTCCTTGAACTGAGTGTCCACAAACTGCAATCGGTGGAAAAACCTAGCTAATGTTTTCAGCAACAGTGCCCTAACATGGCTGCCAAGCTTCAAGGTTGAGAGTCACACACTTTGCCTCGTAATCATCTTGAATTTACATTTCGCCCCTTGCTGCGAACAAATTTGAACCAAAACAAACAAAAATAAAAAAAACAGAAGAAGGCTAGATGTGCATTATAATTGCCTCTGCCGTTCAATGATACAAGAGGGTCATGAAACTGACTTCCCATAGGTACTCTGTTGTTATCGCTGTACCTGCTATAACTCCGCTGACAGAGACAGCTGGCCACTCCTGGGAACACCAGGGACAGAAAGCTGATGACATGACATGATGTTCCAGGAATCTCCTCTGAGCTTCTTCAGTTCATATTCCGCTTGTTTCATCCACGTGTATCATGTAGTGAAGCCTCCATCTAATTGTAGGCTGGAAGTTTGGAAGTGAGTGGGTGTGCTTCTTTCGTACCTTGGGAAACCTTCGGACCGAGCGTCATCCCTCACTGCTGCTGACGAAGGCACGTTGGATCACACAGCGGTGTACGGGCCAGAGACAAGGAAACAGTCTGGGTGAGATGTGGAGATGCATCCATGTTGAGTCGTTTTAACCGAGTAATCACATGTGATTTATCGATCGGATGTTATCTGTGGTCCGTTGAATTTTTGCTGAATTGATGTGTAAATATCGATTTATATGAATAGATTCCAATAGAATACAGTAGTAGAATATATTTTAAAGTCAAGCTGAAGTTTAGCTTATGAGAATTTGAAGGTAAATAATGACTTACCTCCTAGATATATACCAACACGTATACCAGTTCTAACTTTCTTTCCCATGTTGTTTTTCAGCAGATACATTTATAGAATGAAGAAGATAGCCTACAGTGAGATTATTTCTTCCTAGGCTTTGAAGATGAAACTTAATAAATACTCCCATGAAACAAGCCGGCGGGCATAGGCTACATGTTTCACGCTGACACACACTGTATATACTATATGTATTTATATATACTGTACTGTACTGTATACGTAGAAAGCCATGCAAAACGTTCCACTTTGCAGCCCTTGAACCGCATATTAATAATCCCATGACACCCATCTCATCCAAAACGGATGGAGTCCTTCAACATTGTTCTACGCTGCTTGTCAAATCATCAGGAGGCCGACACAAAACAGAGACAAAGTTGACAAGACATTTTGACTGAGGAAGAGGCAGCCTGTGTTGTGTATTGAAGCCTAAAACCAGAAAAATTGCCTCATAGGCCAGGTTCAACAAGGCCGGCGTCTGAGAAACGGGTATTCATTTGTCCGAGGGCGCTGTGAAAGCCACCGTCTCTCCTCCTTACATACATCTCCGGCGTCACATGGCTCCTTCAAAGGGCAGGCGCGACGTTCCTGCGGTGGCGTTCCGGCCCGGTTCACTGCCCGGAGAACGGGGGAGCTTTAATGTGGTCATCTCCCCTATGGCGCCGGTGAAAAGTCAACCTTGACAAAAACGCATACACTCACCCTCGCACAGACTTCGGATTCACATAGACTTCAGACTCACAGAGATTTCAGACTCACAGAGACTTCAGACTCACACAGACATGGGATTCACCTGGACTTCAGACTTCAGAATCACTGGGACCATAGCTCCCAGACAGCCTGGCTAAGCACCACACCATTGCACGTTCTCACGGCGCTTTTACCCACACAGCGTACCCCTCCACATGTATGCTAGTTACAGCCATATATGCATATACCATGTCTATAAAGAGGAAGGCGATGCAGTCCTCGAGAGACACACTCCGGGAACGCCACGCTCCGGGAACGCCATGCTCCGGGAACGCCATGCTCTGGGAACCAGAGCTGCTCTGCCCGGCTGAAGTTTAGCTTATGAGAATTTGAAGGTAAATAATGACTTACCTCCTAGATATATACCAACACGTATACCAGTTCTAACTGGTCGGCTGCTCTCTCTCTGCCGGGAGACGGCGTCCCCTTTCAGTCCGTCACTCAGGGCCGGTGTTGTGGTAGCAGCTCCGCGTGCCTGTGAAATGTTATCACTGGACTTGGCTCTTCATTAGACCGGATAGGGGGCTCCGAATCAATGCACACATCGCGGATTGCTTTACCACAGAGTGTGCAAAACCGCTTCGTAGTCGCCCCCTGTGCGTGTGTGTGTGTGTGTGTGTGTGTGTGTGTGTGTGTGTGTGTGTGTGTGTGTGTGTGTGTGTGTGTGTGTGTGTGTGTGTGTGTGTGTGTGTGTGTGTGTGTGTGTGTGTGTGTGTGTGTGTGTCTTTGTATGTGTGTTGACTGTATGTGTACGCACATGTGTGTGCGTTGACAGCCTGAGTGTGGACAGTATGTGTGCGTGCACGTATGTGTGTGCAATGCATGTATGTCAGTGGCCAGCATGTGCATGGAAAGCCTGGTTGTGGACAGTATGTGTGTGTGTGCATGTATGTGCGTGGACGGTTTTTTTGCGCAGAGAGAAAGCGGAATCAATAGCATGCGCTGCAGGTCAGTGCGGAGGCTCGGCCGGTAATACACTAATTGACGTCTGCTTGTGCATCACCAGACGCCGACGTGTTCTTTAGCATTACCTAACGTTCGTCAGCTCATCGCAGACGGCAGGCCTTTTCCCTTCAATCACAGCGCGATGCTGTAAACCGACTCATAGATTCAAACCCGACTAAGAATAGACGGGGTGCACCGTGGCGCCGCCTCCGCGTCTCTTTTTAATTGACACAAGGATGAAGAGCAACGGGCAGAGCAGCATCTGTAGTGCCGCCGGGCGGCCGGGGAGCTGCGCTTTGGTACCCACTCTCCCCCCCCCCCCGGCTCTGTGCGGGGACATGCCCAGGGCTGTCGAGTGCCGGGCCCAGTGACCCGGGCCCCGCACGCTGCAGGCAATCCGCCCTCCACCACCAGCCGACCGCCTCTCGCTCTTATGCTGATCCCTCTGCCCCCTGCGAGACGGTGCCCAGATTAAGCGGCAGCAGCAGCATCAGCTCTCTCCGTCGTGAGCCGCCGACACGTGAGAGAGCGCAACGAGAGCGTCACATGCTCTTCTTCAGAGGGAAACGGGGGAGGGCGTTTGGAGGGGAGAAACGAGGGAGGGAGGGAGGGAGGAAGGGAGGGGGAGAGGAAGGAAGGAAGGAAACAAGGGAGGGAGGGAGGAAACAAGGGGAAGGAGGGAGGCAACAAGGGAGAGACCAGGGAAGGGAGAGAAGACAGTGATGCGGTGATTAGAGAGTGGATGATGATGGCCACACTCCTTGAAGAGAAGATGAATACTTTGGCACAGTGGTCATTTCTAATGATATGCATTGCTTCAGCGCTGTTGTACTACCAGCAGTGGTGCCGCTGCTCTGCACAGGGGAGCTATGACGCTGTGTTACCAGTATCAGCTGGCGTCTGCATCACTTGTTCACAAGATGGATGAGGTGATAGTTTCTTGTTCCCGGCTGGGTTCCTTCTTCAAAGAAAATGCCAGGTTTCGAAATAATTGTGACGAGTCTTCTCTAGATTAGTGAAAGGATTGTTGTTTGTTTATGTTGGTTTTTTTCAGTCAAACGAGTCTCCATGCCCAGCACTCTCTATCTCCATCCACCACCATGCCCACGCTGGTAGTGGGATGGCGGCTCCTTTAGTGTCTCTGCACCTCATATATCTTCTCTCTGCAATTAACTGCTGGAGGGCTGGGAAGGAACTCTGAGGGCTGTCCCATTGGCTCAGCCCCCCTCCCTCCCTCCCCTCCCCCCCCGGGAGATAACATTGAGAGAGAGGGAGGGAGGGAGGGGAGGGGGAGAGAGAGAGAGTCAGAAAGTGAGTAGGTGGCAGAACCATGGAGAGAGGAATGAATAAGAGAGTGATACGGAAGCAGAGAGTGTGTGTCAGAGAAAGAGAGAGAGAGAGAGAGAGAGAGAGAGAGAGAGAGAGAGAGAGAGAGAGAGAATAAAAGGTGCGGGTTGCTGCCTGCCACCCACCTTGTGTGTGCAATCTCTGGGGTTGGTCTCGATGTCTGAGAGAAGGGTGTGATGGGAGGCATGCCGAGAGCTTCTCCAAGCCTGCCCCCTACTGTCGAGGGGTGGTAGTGTTCACTGAGGAGCGCAAACAACAAAAAAACAAGTGAGGGTGGAAATTAATGCATTGTTTGATTCCCTTTTACCGTCATGCAATTAGCACACGCTTTCATCACTTTTTAATCAGATTACCATAAATAAAATAGAAGTTTAGCGTAGCATTTCTGAAAAGATGTTATTGCATAATATTTCGTCTACCTTTCTTATTACAGTTTAATCATCCAGACACAAAATATATATATTTATTTAAATATACTGTATATCTGGCTGGAATAAATAGACTCTGCATAGCCAACCCTCAGACCACTCTTACACACTTATGAATGTTGTACGTCCTGGCACTTAATGTACGCACTTATTGTGTGTTGTATGTCCTGGCACTTAACGTACACACTTACTGTGTGTTGTACGTACTGGCACATAATAATAGTACTTAGCATTGTGTAGCATCTTATCCTAGCTATCTTTGTTGCATACGGGGAATGGGTTAACCTAACAATTGTTAGTGCTTGGCACTTGGTTCTATGTTCATCCTTACTGTACCGAAAGTGATATATTGTTTTTTCTCCTCCTTCTGACAAGTGAACTTATTGTAAGTCGCTTTGGAGAAAGCGTCTGCTAAATGCTCTAAATGTAAATATACAAAAGGACAGGGCAAGCACAGCCTAAGCTGTAGCTGTGAATATGACCGTAATGCAGGGAGCCGAAGACATTTGAAAAATGACGACCTTGTCCTCATCTCTTAACGGCGTGTCTCCCAGGTCGCCCAGATGTTTGGTGAACGAGAGCACCGGACCGGGGGTCGGCTGTGACCCTACGCCGCAACCCTGCGCAACATCAGCTGAGGGGAGGCGCAGACACGCCATCCATCACGACCAAAGTCACCGGGCCCCGTGTGAAGGGCTGCGGTCCTTCAGGGCTCCCTGTCGCCGCGACAAGGCGTACATAAGGGCTACATCAGGGCTGGGGGAGCCTGCTGCCGCTGCACCGCTGAAAGGTCCAGATTAATGGACTCAGAGCCGCTGTGCTGTGAAAAGGTCCCAGCTTTTAAAGAACCGGGTCACTTCTGTATTGCGGGGAAGGGACCGGTAGTGGTGAGGAGTGGTGGGATGTGTTACCAGGCAGGTTGATTGCTGGGAGCTGGTCTAGGGAACGGGTAAGCGGTGCAGGTGCTACGGTAGCACAGCCCAGGAGGAAGCCACTGGATGATAGGTTTGTCCACATGCGAGGTAACATGCCAGGGATCGCTCAGTGTAATCTCTTTCTTTCCCCCAGTGAGGATTGGGCTGTTTCCCAGAGTATGATGTGAGAGGTGTGTCTGCCTCTGGATTAGCTTGTGGTTCAGTCTTGAACTCAGGATCCACCTGGTGCATTCCTTTGTAGTCTTTTTCCTATTTTATTTTTCTCTCTAAATACTTAAAGGCCAGAGGAAATAAGGGCTGGTATCTCGCTGTGAGATGTGTTTTAGAAACTCTGTGTTGGGAAATAAACTAAATAGAAGTGTTTTCCTTTGGAACGCCGAACCCAATGAAAATATTCATAACAGGACCGTGACAATGCCTGTTGCACGCGGTCACAATGCGGCAAGGCATCGAGGTGGAAGACGGCGTTCATGCCCATCAGCACCCATCCAGGTCATGTATTACTGACGTTACCTCATCGGGCTCTGTACTGCTCCAACGACCATCCGTTTGTTTTTGTTTTTTTTGCATTTTATCCTTGCTAGGACCGGCAAAAGATGACTCTGGATTTCGATGTGATCAGATGCTTAAAGGATTTATCAAGCTTGTGCAAGCTGCTCTGCACAAACACAGCCATAGTCGGTGAAATCATGGATGTGTGTGTGACACTGACAAAGAACATCATGTCACAAACATCTTTGCCAAATCTCTGGACATTGGCAGTTGGCAACGAACCGTAATCCGGCCCAGACGCTGGCGCCTTGTCGAGAGAAGCCGGGCGAACGCCTCCCTCCAAAACTAGTACGCTTTAAGACGGGAACCGTCAGAAAGGGATCTGGGAGGCAGAAGATCTGGGCTATATTTGGATATATGATTATGCAAAAAAAAACATGCACATTTCATTTTCGTGCTTTTTATGTCAAATCATTCACAGCTGATTCTTTCTAAGCCTTCAATCTCTTTCTGGACCAAAAAAAACATAACAAAATTCTGCCAATCCTTCTGAGGCCCGGCTGTCGGGATTCATCTGTATATTTGTCTATTTCTACTTTATCTCTATGTATCTATTCATCATTCTTTAGTCTATCTATCAATAAATATATATGAACATCTATCCATCCATCCATCCATCCATCCATCCATCCATCCATCCATCTATCTATCTATCTATCTACAGATGGATAGATCTATCTGTATCTCTGTCTCTCTATCTCTATGTCTCTCTGTATATCTGTCCGTCTGTATTCTTTTTCATCCACATTGTACAACTAAACAAGGGCCTGATGTTGTTTATTCTCTCTCATATTACTGATTATGGCTGCAACTTTGAGCATAACAGTTGGTGATTCTTTAATTGAATTGTCAGTCAGCATTGTTCCAGGCCTCATTTTAAAAAGATAAAAGGTTGTCTCATGTCGGCTCCGTCTCTGTACCGCCCGCTCGGCGGGGAGAGGGGATCAATGTCCTCTGTCGGTGACAGAAAAGAGCTTCTGTCATATCAGGGGTGGGGGGCTCCATAAAGGATAGAATCTCTCCTCTCAAAGCCTGGGACCGCCACAGACGTGGTCTTGTGCGCCTTACCGCATCACAACACCAGCCAAGGGATCAACATCATTACCCGCGCCGCGCTGAACAACAAGAACACAGCGTTCCCTCCACTCTCCCCGCCGCTGCCCTTTCAGTTCGCCGTCATTTGATAGACTTCCATGAAAGGTGACGGGATTCAATTAGAAAATGAATAGAGTTTTGAAAACACGCTGCCCCCTCGCGTGTTAATAAGGGGGAGTGATTGATGTGTGAGTGACTGGCTTTTAGCAGCGCTGACCCTCGCTGAGATTACCGCCGACATTAATATCGGTTCGGCTGTAAGACGCCGAGGCTGAGGCTACTACGAGGGGCTCGCTAGAAACTCTCAGGGACCCCGCCGAGGGAACTCGCAGCAATCACATGAAATAAAGTTAGCGGCAGGCAGGCGGATCGGGTCGTGCTGCATAGGGAGAGCATAATTACGTTCAATGTCAGGGAAATGATGCCCACGCCTCTACGGCCAGCGGCTAATGCATCAGAGATTAGAACAAAAGCCTGGGCTTTCATAATTACGTCAATTCCCAACTGGGAGAGCGAGATGTGGTCTCCGCTCACATTTAATGACTAACTAGCGCCATTCGTCTTTATAATGAAATCGATTATTTAAATTATTAGACGTCAACAAATTAAATATTATAACATCAACTTTCCATTAAGCGCAGCAACAAACAAAACATAATTTAACCTCAATTAAAAACCAACATATATTCCCTGATTGGTCCATTGATGGACTGTGCATGCACAGCCGGTAAACAGAGCCGTGCTTAAGAGGAGTGTTTACAAGTCCAGAGTTATTTCTGCTTAAGTCGCTTGAGTTTCTGTTGATGCCGCCACCGTCAGACGAGGAGGGAAGGGCCCAGTGTTCCTCTCGTCCAAGTACTTGTGCAAGGCCAGCATGTTCTGGGTGAGCACAGAGAACGGCGGTGAGCGAGCCCACATTATCCTTCATCGCAGGAGCTGCTGCAGGCTCCCACTCGCCCTAGTTTGATTCTTCTTTATTCTCCCTCTCCCTTTATCTCCCTCGCTCTCTCCCTCTCTCCCTTGCGGTGTTGCAGATGTTAGGGGCGGTGTGTGTATGTGTAAATATAGTGCACTGCAGATGTTCTTGTGTGAGGGTGTATAGGTGCGTATTCTGTGGGGTGTGTTGTAATTGAAATGAGGAAAAAAAATTAAAGATGTACTGGGTGAATTGTAGACAGTGAGGGAGAATTTAGATAATATTGGGTGATTGTTTGTGTGTGTGTGTGTGTTCTTGTATGTGTGTCTGTGTGTCATCGTTGAGAATGCTATAGAATAAAACGGAAGAGGGACAACCATAAATATTTAGAGAAATAGTTAAATAGAATAAAACCCAGTGAGCTGAAACAGCAAGATGAACAAGGGAACCGAGACGAAAGGTCTTGGAGGGAGAGAGAGAGAGAGAGAGAGAGAGAGAGAGAGAGAGAGAGAGAGAGAGAGAGAGAGAGAGAGAGAGAGAGAGAGAGAGCCAGAGACAGCCAGAGACAGCCCAGGAGAGCGAGAAGGAGACAACACTATTTACTAGTGCAGGGTGTGTCCTCGTGACGGTGTCTCTTGCCGCCGTGATCAATGTCTAGTGTCCCCTCAGTGTTCGGAACGGCGGAGATAACCTCAGCTTACCCTGCAAGAGGCTGCATTATTCATGTGCAGCAAACACAAAGAGGGCCTGGACTCTCTGTCAACCCTGCACCCCTGCTCAACCGAGGGGGCCTTGGCTCTCTGAAACAAATGGCCCAAACATTTTGGAAACTAGTAAAATAATGACAACATCCTGGTGTCAAAGTGCCGCTACAAGAAAGTCGTTTGTGCTTTAACTACCTTGTGAAGTCTGCTGAGAGTAGTAAACTGGCACTTCTTGATGTACAGACTTCTATCACTGTTCGAGCACATCTTACCTTCCCCCCCCACGCACACAAACTTGTGTGAGCACCAAGGACACATACAAAACGTTATTCAAAGCACAAAGAGGATCCTCAGTAGAACACAAACATTCTTCTAAGAGTGTTTCTCTGACACAGCTGTTCTCTCATTGTAGGATGGGATTGTGGTGAGCCAATACACTGTTTAGCAAATACTGAGGTGTGTTTTTGTTAAAGGTTAAGAGTAACAACATGGAAACATATTCTGTGTTGAATGGAGGGAAGGTGATACATATTTGACACAGACATCCTGCAATCCAATTCAATTAGTGTCTCACATTAGCAACATCCAAGTCAAACAATCAAACGCTTTATTGCTGTTCGAATTTCCCTTAATGCTTGTTCATGTTTCAGATATCCCGACACTGCACAATCTTTCCATTACGCCCCCCAAAAATAATTTGAGGAAAAATATTGATTGGTAATTTTTCAGAGAAAACGTTCAGCGATCCGTGCACCAAATTACAACAGTTTGATTGGGAAAGATTAACCGGCAGTGAAGCATGGATGAATTGAGGAGCCTCTCTCTCTCTCTCCCTTTCTTTCTCTATCTCCCCCTCTCTCTCTCTTCTCGCTCTCCCTCCGCTCTTTCTCTCTCTCTTTCTTCTCACTCTCCCTCTGCTCTCTCTCTCTCTCTCTCTCTATCCCCCCTTTCTCTAATCTCTCTCTCTCTCTCTCTCTCTCTCTCTCTCTCTCTCTCTCTCTCTCTCTCTCTCTCTCTCTCTCTCTCTCTCTCTATCCCCCCTTTCTCTAATCTCTCTCTCTCTCTCTCTCTCTCTCTCTCTCTCTCTCTCTCTCTCTCTCTCTCTCTTTCTCTCCCTCTCCCTCTGCTCTCTCTCTCTCTCTCTATCCCCCCTTTCTCTAATCTCTCTCTCTCTCTCTCTCTCTCTCTCTCTCTCTCTCTCTCTCTCTCTCTCTCTCTCTCTCCCCCTCTCTCTCTCTCCCCCTCTCCCCCTCTCTCCCCCTCTCCCTCTCTCTCCCCCTCTCTCCCCCTCTCCCCCTCTCTCTCTCTCTCTCTCTCTCTCTCTCTCTCTCTCTCTCTCTCTCTCTCTCTCTCTCTCTCTCTCTCTCTCTCTCTCTCTCTCTCTCTCTCTCTCTCTCTCTCTCTCCCCCTCTCTCTCTCTCCCCCTCTCTCCCTCTCTCTCTCTCCCCCTCTCTCTCTCTCTCTCTCTCTCTCTCTCTCTCTCTCTCTCTCTCTCTCTCTCTCTCTCTCTCTCTCTCTCTCTCCTCTCTCTAATGAAGTTAAAACCTCATTCAACCTTTACCGGGGCAGAGTGCCTCTGTAGGGGGCCCGGGGCTCACTGTGTGGCCCCTGCAGCACGGCTGGAGGGCAGGGCCCACATCCTGGCAACCCGTCCCAGCCTGAACCCCCCCCCCCCCCCCCCCCCCGCCCCCGCAATGTGCTGCTCAGGACCGTAGAGCACACAGAAACACACCACAATAATGTTAATCATGATAGTCTCTTCTTTAGTATTGTTCTTTGTAAGGAACTCAACCATCCAATGAAACCATCGACATCCATACCAAAGGCCTACACACTGAGGCCATGGGAAAGGAAATGAAATATTTAACTATTTCCGCCCAAGCACAAACAAAGATATTTATGTGTGTTAAAGAATGCTAATATCGGGAAGTTAGCGGAAAGACTATGCTTCTGATGCTTATACAGCAACCATCAACAAAGTCATATGGTGGTTTTGAATGAATATATGAATATAAATGATATAACGCATTCACGCTGGAAAACATGGACAATTATAGTTAGCAAATATCAACACAGATAATCACACATATTGACATTTGGTTATTTTCATTGTGCTAAAGCAAACAGAGTGCTGTTGCATTTGGCAACCTTTTTGTTTGCCAGTTTGAATGCAGATAATACTTTTTGTGCAGACGAGTCTGTGCTTAGAGATACATCACATTTTCATACTCATGGTCGCCGAGTGCACCTCTGTACAGACTCTGTTCGGCCATTCTTCATTGCGGTGGCCATTCAAAAGCAGGCATGTGATCGAGCCCCCGCTAACACCCATGTATGCTTCTGGAGCGTCTCACAACATGTCTGAAGGGAACCGCAATCACAGAGGCCTGCCAACACCTCGTCACAAGTACATGGCCTGGGAGCCTCTTTGAGACTCTGAGTCTGATAGAGGGCGCATCAAATAAAATGAACTTGACTTGACTCGTCAACATGACGAAAGCCTGTGACCGGCTCACTGTACAGGCGCCCGGGCTGCACAGAGCTAAAGTAGGTCTCTGAATCACATGTATAATTCAGCTAGAGATATAATAAGATAACTTGTCTCCTTTGTCATTCGCCGTAAGCATGATGAAACTCGGAGCCAATGGGGAGGAGGAATAGGCTGGCACCGCTACAACAATAATGAAGACCTATTCTCTCCTCCATCGGAAGAAAGGGGCTGTGTCGCTTGATTAAATATTGACTCGCAATACTCTGTATTCTTTTCTGTGTCTAATCAATAATTCATAGGAGTTAAACGAGATTGTTAGAATTACACCAGACAATAGTGTGTGTGCTTGCCCGGTGCCCAATGTGTTGGCTTTTTTCTTTGTTTTCCGGCGAATACGGCTGGAACGGCGAGAGACCCCCCGGCGTCTGAGTGCCCCCTGGGGTGCCATTGGCAGTGAGACGCTGTTCCACACCTTTCATCATCATTTGACCGCCGCCACGCTCCGAAGGCTACATGTGTCCCACTCAGAGCAGCCGTGTTTACCTCCAATCCGCCGGCGTCGTTACCACGCCAACCCCGAAGCTTGGCAAAAGATCAAGGAATTACGTCGAGGAAACCAGCAAGACTAACACACTGATTAATACAGTGGAATTATTAAGAATACTAAAAGCCATAACAAATATGTACTCACGTGCATCCCCTTGGCGACTCTCGGTCAAGTGACACAAAGGCTGTAACTGAGTATCGTTTACCCTAATGGAGGTCCGGGGAAGTTGGCCACAGACAGCGGGACTTGTGAGGCTGATTCACATCCAATGCTGCTTGGTATAATAAGTTTTGTTGGTGTATTTAAGTGGGTGGGAGATATTTGACTGGGTTGTAGAACCCAACCCCCGATCACACTGCGTGACTCTTCCGCGTTGGCAGGTAATCCCCCCGTATTAATTCATAATGGAAGCCGACTCCGCCGCTGTGTTATATATTGTGATATTCAGGTCACCGTTTTGCTGTCAGTGGCGGCTCATCTGCCGCATTGACTCCTGTTGCGCTGCCACAGAAAAACAAGTGGTGCCCTGAATCTTTAATGGGCATGTGCACAGGGCTGATGATGAGGACGGTCCCTAAAGCCCGTTTCATTATGTAGTCCCTATAACTTGGAATAACACCCGCAGACACTATCTCTCCTGCTGCTGCTCCAACACGACGCATAGCAGCGTGAAGCCTCGCCCACATGGGGGATCCGGACGCTTATCAGCGCATTTATGTGGCGCTGTTGTCTTTGGGTAGGTGGACGTTCTGTGGTTGATCATCATTTACTTACGCTGTTTATTCGACTCTATTATCATATCAGTGCACTCAGTAGTTGAATCTTAAACATAATGGAATAGGTTTATTTCAAATAGTACAATAGGTCACACTGCCACCTGACTCTGGGAATAAACAAGTGTATATCAAAGCATCTTTTGCCTCAGACGTTCAGCTCGCGCGATGGCATTCATCCTGAAGACATTTGCACATTTCCCTCCCCCCCATGTGTCAGCGCACACATCTCCGGATGGGAACCCTGGGAGGACTGACGACAACACAGCCACTAGACCCCGGATGACTAACCTTAACATAGTTCCTGACAGCGCGGTTTATTCTACTCTTTACTCTGATGTCGGGGGGCTCTTTCTGGATGGCCTGTGCCGCGCACATATTGCATTTCACAGCCCTGATGCGTAGCCTTCCTATCCGCATCTTGGAAGGTGCCCGTACTCGCACCTCGGTGATGGAGTTAAACACACTGTGCTTTGAAGCTTTTTCATCAGACACCAGCCTCCTTGTGATAAATCGTCGCTCCGGGTGGTTAAGGCTTTTCGATTTTGTCTCAGTTTTCCTGTAGTATACTTTTAATTGCAAAAAATCTTATCAGAGAGTTTGTAGTTTGTTTCGTTTAATGTTGACGCCTTCCACACGTTTCCAAGCGTTGTATAGGCTACTTGATATTGTTTTGTCTTGGGGACAAAGTGGGATAACGGAGGCTGTGTAGATACCGGGCTTAAGTTTTGCTTTTACAAACTCAAACAACAGCTTGTACTTATCTTGCTGAACAAGATGTCCTCAGTAAGCTCCCCTATTCACGCTTGAAGAAAATTCCCTTCCAATTCCGCTAAATGTACCAACTATTGGGGTTGGATGTGTTTTCAAGACAACCAATAGGATCCCCATTAGAAGCATCTCTGATATTCAGTGTTCCTTCCACTGGTTTCCATGCTGGGGTTGAATGTGTTCTAGTTGGAGATTAGCGTCCCTGGCTTTTCTGTGTTTTATTCTTTTTCCTTCCACTTTTCGTTGTGTGTGATCTCACACGGTGCTATATGTACTTAAATATGATTCATCAATAAATCAATTAATTCATCAATTTGATACTGAGAATAAAACTCACCTTACAGAGGAACCATCATATAATGTTAAGACTCAAACGCTTGAATGAATCAGGGCCTTTACATTTTGTGAAATTGCCCCAAATCGTGTCACTGCAGACAGCAGATTTAGAGGGAGTCAGGCAGCTAATTTCACCCTTAATGGTGTGTCTGGAGTGGGGGGAACCAGGAAATAGATGTACAGCCAACTCCCAGGAGTGTGAGCTGATTAGGGAGTGGCCCTACCTCTGAGAATGGAAAGCTACCCATCCAGTTCTGTGGCCTAATACAGAATAAAACCACGGACTGGCCAAGGGTTACACACATTTACAAGCACTCAATTCTTCAATCGTAAAATTTCAGCGAGCACACGTTTTATCAGAGAGTCCATCATCATCATCGTCAGCCTCTTCCGGGGTTGTGTACATGTTTGTGGGTTTCTGAGTAGTGTGCGAGACACTCAGGTAATAATAGGGAAGGTCGTACTGGGCAAGTGATTACTGCCATTCTCTCCGCCAGTAAAATATTAACGGTAGGCTTTCAGAGGGCGGCCTTCATCAATACGGCTGACCAGAAATGGAAAACTGCTCAGCGTTTAAGTTCCGGTAAGCTGCTTTCTAAAAGCTGTTTCGGTTTGCACATGATTTATTTCTTACCAAATCACACCTTAGCTGTGTATAATGTGATATACATAACTGATCCTGTGACAGTTACGTCTCTGCATCCGGCTTTGAATCTCGCTGTGAAAATGCAATTTGGGAAGGGTTTTTGAAGTTGCAACGTGTATGATGGAGCACCTCCCAGTGAGAAGGTGGAACACTTTCAGAATTAAAAAAACCCCAGTAACAAAGTTCTGTCCACTGACTGGCTGTGCAACTCTGTGACGCGACCTAGCGTAGCTCAGCTAACTGGATGGTGTGAAATAGCGTAGCTCGGCTTGCTGGGGGGCGTGAACTAGCATAGCTCGGCTAGTTGTGTAACTGTGTAATGTGAACTAGCGTAGCTCGGCTGGCTCGGTGGCGTGAACTAGCGCAGCTCGGCTAGCTTGGGGGCATGAACTAGCATAGCTCAGCTAGCTGGGGGCCGTGAACTAGCGTAGCTCGGCTAGCTCAGTTGCCTGAACTAGCGCAGCTTGGCTACCTCTGGGGCGCGAACTAGCGTAGCTCAGCTAGCTGGGTGGCATGAACTAGGGTAGCTCGACTGGCTGAGTGGAGTAAACTAGCATAGCTTGAATGGCTGGCCTAAGTGGGAGGGGTTGAAAGTATGATTCTTGTAAACAAAGAGAGAGGTACGGTCTGGCCAGCCTTTCTAATATGGGAACTATATAGATTTGTTAGAGCATGTGAGTTTATTGATAGGTTAATTTAAATAATTATCGATCAGCATTGAATAGGCTACAGGTATGTCCAGGTCATTCAAAATACAAGCTAGTTAAAAAGTAACACAATTACAAAAAACAATTAAAGGCAACCCTCTGGGGACAGCTAGACATTTGGGACTGATCAGGGTTCACTGTTGGTCGAAACGCAATCTCTCAGCACAGCCTTGGTACATGTCACATGCTTTGTGTACATGTCAATAACAACATGATTCTATAAAGGAAGATGAATAAATAATAAATAGCCGATAAATAATTAAAAAATGTTTACCAAGTCCATTTCAAGTAATTGGTAGAACTCAGTGTGAATTGATGTTACTTGATACTCATTCGCCAGTTAGCACTCGTTAGCTCCATAAATATTAGCAATATTTTTTTTCTTGAACGGCTTGTAAATATTACATTAAGGTGACCAGACGTCCCGGTTTTGAGTTGCGGGTCCCCGAGTCCCGTCAAAAGCCTGTCGGGAGGCTAAATGTCCCGGTTTCCACCAACCACTATAATGTTCCCTGTTCCCATTACATAATCAACGTGGTCTTAATATAGCCCGATCATTAACTTGTTTGACGAAACCTCATGCATGGCATGAGTGCATACACAACAGGGATCGTTGCACAGTGGAATGCTGATGGAAAACCAGCGGACGAGCACTGGGCCGAGATGTTCATGTTCATCCATATGACTGCCTGGCACAAATGCTCCCGTTGAGCGGATCTTTTCCATACTGAACAATACTTGGACTGATGAGAGGAACCGCATGACCGCGCCTAGCTTAAAGACGTTGCACCTGTCAACAATTCCACAGCAGCAGGCTGTCAGCAAACAAATCGATATTGGAGCAATATCACTCCTACAACTAATATATGTATATTTTTGGTATTTTCCAAAACTTTGCTCAGCAGGCTAATTCATAAAAATAAAGATAGTCCAACACGAAACTCATTCAATGTCTTTTCATATTTTCCCTTAAATGTGTAAATAGGTGTAAATTAGTAAATATTCAAAATTTTCCCATTAGGCTATGTGGAGAGCAGTAATCCTATGTGCTGAAATTGAGTCTAAAATCTGCGTCTATGACCTCACATGCACGAGCACTACGGTCACGTGCAAAGTGTCCGGGTTTTACTTTCAGTGAATCTGGTAACCCTATATTACATGGTAGTTCCGTTTTCTGTTGAGTATGTTCCAGGCAGTTTAGGGAGATATGCCTCAGCAAGCAGACTGCCTACTGATTGTAACCTTGTTACCTTACATGTACAACTTGCACAGACCTTGAATGCTGAAACAGGTGAAATAGAACTCTGGTAAGAAAATAGATGAGTTTTCTTGTGCGAACAGGACCTCTAAGCTTCTTACATGTGTAGCCGGCCTTTCGCCTCGGTCTCACGTAATCAGTGCTTCCCTGACGCCTGAATTACAAAACAAGTTCTATCTTTCATTGAGGGTTCAACCTCTCTCTGAGGCGCACACGAAAAATCGATAGTATACTGGTTTATGTTAATGAATCTCAAGGCGAATGACTACAGTGAGCCTGTACTGCTATCGAACACTTTCACAGCGGGGAATGTTATGTTATGTGAATCTTTCTCTGTCTGAATCGGAGCCAGCATATCTCTGGCTTTTATCAACTGAACATATTTTCCTTTTAATTTCGAAAGCGGTTCACCTCCTTCAAACAACAGCGTTATTTTATCAAAAAGGGTAATTTGGAATATCACGCAGGAACGCTGCGTGGGTATCAGTGGTGTTCGCATCCACTCATCGCCCCGAGTCCGGCATGGGTAGGGCAGAGCTTCAATGTACTCTAAGCTAATAGTAACCAAGGACACACAGCCTCCATGGTGGTAGAGTGGGACTACAAATATGTTCTTTGAACGTGTTGCTGCAAAGTTATGAAGAAATTGCAGGGCAGGACTCGCACGGTTCACCCAAAAGAGAAGTCCCACCTGGGGTATGTTATGGCGGAACATGTCAACCTGTTCTGTTCACGGTCAATTAACCACCTGTTATTAGGCCTATTAGCAGGTGGAGCTTCTAGTATATTTTGCTTTCGTTTAAACACGGAACCAGCTGCTTAATACGTTCATTATTAAAAGCCTTCTTTATTAAACCCCTCGCTCTATGGCCCCCGCTAACTTATGGGAGCGCCACCATGGAAAACCTAATCCTGAGGGAAACCCTAGAACACTAAATAAGTATTAAAGGTTGGGTACGCGATTTGCGAAACGCCAGCAGATTTTGAAAATACGCAACTCAAATGGTCCTACCCCCTCTCCTTCAACGCTGACTCTGACTCCACCCATTCCAAGTACCTGGACGCGCAATCATGCACGAGCGCGAACAGAGATGCGCGAGAGCGAGCAAGGCTAGCGTAGGTTTTCGTTTAACAACATGGCACTAGTTGCACCCAGTACCGCGGGAAGTAGGGGTGCTGCAACACCCCCTGTCCGAGGCCCTGTCTTATCACAGAAAACGATCATTTCTAAAAACTCCGGCCAAAGTGGAGATTTCTGAAAACGCCGGTTATGTGTTGTCGTGTCAACGGGGAGAAACGGGATTTTAGGTTCTGAAGCGTCACATTATGCACCAGGAAATGCTTAACGTCATGTGAGCGCCCGCTGTACCGTATTGGTCCGAATATAAACACAAACCCCATTGTAAGACGACCTATATTTGGAAAAAAAGATTTGAAGACCAGATCTTTATTTCATGAATAAATAAATTGTATTAATTGAAATAATATACGAAAATAAAAAGGCATAGAATAAAACACTGCATTGCCACTAAACAGTAGTGCAAATAGGCCGTACTGATGTGTACACCAAAGACTTCCTGACACTCCTCTGCCCCGCTGTGTTCGCTCTGGCTGTGGTCGCTCCGAACTGTTTCGGCCCGTGGCAAAGCGAGTCATCCTCGCTGCTGTCCAAGGCATGTTGAGACGCAGCATTTATTTAATGCTCATATGACCTAGTGCTGAAAAAAGGTTATATGAAAAAGTGTGAGGGTAGCGGTGGTGCGCTAAACTTGTTCTGTGAGCAGCTGGATGTGAACCATGGTGTGAAGGAAGTGAACACAACAATCGATTTTCAACTGTGCGCGCATGCACTGGTGTAATTGAGCTGCGCTGCTATATATCTTTTTTATCAATGTGACGAGTTGCGAGTCTAGAGCAGGCCGGTTTTTTTTTTCAAGCACCCCCTGCTGAGAATACGTTCTCGCGGCTATGGTTGCACCAGATGTTATAAACATTAAACGGTCACATAAATCATTACTATTTTTAGAAAATGTATGTTTGTTTCATATAATTGTATTGGAAGTCCTGGTTTTCACTAGGGTTGCCGCGTTGTGGACATTTTCACACCGAGTAATACACTCGTCTCAACACCGGTATTACCGAGTATAAACGGTATAAACTTTGAAACTAGGTCAACCGCCACACAAGCATCGGTTTTTAGACCCTTCTCGTCCTTCAGTTGCCGCCAACGTTCGAAAGCAGCGCCTAGGATTATTCTTGATTTCAGTTTTTCTCTTTCAGCGTTTTTATTATCAATTACTCTCTGAAAAAGAGTTTTCCTTCTCTTTGCTGCTGGTGGTGGTGGTGGTGGGGATGGTGGCGTCTTGTCTGCCATGGAAATTGTCTTCTACTGCTAGGTCCAAATGTGGATTAACTAGTTCCAGTAGCTACCGCAGGATAACAACAAACAGGAGCTTGCTCTCGGTCACGAGCTCTGGGTCACGAGTACTGCACGAAGGGGTCGCGCGCGGGGGAGGGGGAGTGCAGTACGACCGTTTGATTGACGTACTTACTGTCCAATGCAACTCGGTGGCAATGGAAATGATTGGCTGGAGTTTTTCGAGCCCTGCCCGTTCCACAGATGATTGACGAGTTTAATTTTCATGTCAGTACTTCTGACTCAGTGGCTGTAAGCGGGTTATGATAAGGATTTCAAGTAATTTTGCAAAAATGGCCAAAAAAGTGAATTCCGTACCCAACCTTTAATATTACAGCACCTTTTGAGTCGACCAATACAGCCAGGCCTCATAATAACAACAATTCAATTAAGGTGTGAATGAAATCCCGCCGGCGGCGCGTCCGACATCAGGAACACCGGTGACCACGCAAACACTAGCCTACTGGAAAGGATTCTGTCAAGTTGGCCAAACTCATGTCGTTGTAACCCAGCACTTCAGGGTGTCATGTCTCGATTGCTATGTCCAATGTGTGGCTTGTCGCTTACTTTCTCTTCATCTAGAAGGCCCTCCTCCTCCTCTATCCATTTCCTTGATGTCTTCTTTTTTCACCCACAGCTCCTCCAAGGCAACTCTGCAGGGCGGGAAACCATCAAGGGATATGTTCAGCGTCCAAAGAGAAACGCATATTGTAAAGATATACTAAATATAACTATGAGCAAAGATACTCAAGGGCATTTTGGTCATGTGGGCACCTCCTACCTACACTAGTTCAACCCAGTCGCCAAGAAAAAACGTTGACGATGTACGTTTCCATGAACACTGGATACGTAGCATTTCAACGTAAAAAATAGCGTGTTATACCTACAGTATCCACGTGTGCCGCTGTGGAGGCGGGTTTCGGGGTATGGGTTTCACGGCTTTCGCGGCAAATTGTGGACACGATTGTTTAGGGGGGGGGGGGAGACTGTTGTTGACCGGGGAGGGGGGGGGGGGGGGACACGTTTGTTGAGGGGGGGACGGGACACACGATTGTAGGGGGGGGGGGGGGGGGGGGGGGGGGGGGGGGACACGTTTGTTGAGGGGGGGGGAGACACGTTTGTAGGGGGGGGGGCACGCTCGACAACGAGAGTTGGTTTTTATTGAACGCTCGACAACGAGAGTTGGTTTTTATTGAACGAGACTTCAACACGGAACAGCTGCACGAAACGATGGTCACGTCACTCTCGGTGACGGTGTCGACAATAATGAACACACGAACAATGTTAATAGAACAACACACAACCACATAACATCCCGAACCCATTAACCCCACTTAATCCTAACAACAAAACAAGTTAACAAAAGCCCCATTTGTCAACTGAAAACCCCAATTCCCAGAATCCCCCGCGGCTCCGGAACACGGCGTAGCTTATATTAATCTTTATTATCTGAATGGGAAATGCAATATTTTAGGACAGATACACCATTAAACGCGTTTCTAATGACATTTCTAGCGAGAAATGTACATTTTCCTTACATAATCTTCAGTCAGTGAACGTGTATGATCTTTATTAATTTTTATTATCTGAATGGGAAATGCAATATTTTAGGACCGATTCACCGTTAAACGTGTTTCTAATAACATTTCTAGCGAGAAATATACTTTTTACTTGCATAATCTTCAGTCAGTGATTGTGTCTGATCTTTAGTTTTATAGTTATTAGGATTTGATCGGCTCGCTCGCATGTTTCAACGGCGTCAGGTTGCTTTCGCTAAACTAGCAGCTCACGTGCTTCCTGCGTTTGTGTTATTAAACTGTTACTTTATGTAACTTTTAATGATATAATCTTGTTAGAAACACGTATATCTGAGAGCCAACCCAGTCGCCAAAAGCATACCTACGTTGACAGTGTACGTTTCGTGAACAATGGATTACGTCGCATTTCAACATAAAATAGCGTATATATATTATACACACACGCACACGCACAGACACACACACACAAGCACACACACGCACGCACAGACACACAGACACAGACACACACACACACACAAGCACACACGCACACGGTGCATTTCGCTGCTAAAACAACAACAAAAAAATATTCCCTCAAATATTATTACTTTCAAAACGTTGGCCAAAATGGCCAATAATATCATTTTTTATTTGGGATGCTTCTAGGACATTTTGGGTGGATTTTGAACGGTATGTGGGAAGCACGTTTTTTGCAGGACCTGGCAACCCTGCGCTGTTGCCCGAGATCTGGATCCACCCCGGCGTGGTGCCGTCTCCTTTTGACCTTTTGACCCCAGACTTCTGGGGGAATAGCTGAATCAATTCATTAGTCAATCTGTCTTTCAACATCTACGCTTCCAGGCGATTGCAACGGTGCCACACATGAGCATATTCGAACATGTTTAATGGTAGTAATTAGCTGTCGAAATTGGAGGCCTTAATCAATACTGAGCAGCTATTGATTTGCTTCCCGATAAAGATTTGTCACAAATGACATGTTATTTAGCATCTACACGTTGAGCTGAGTCCAATGACACCAAGAACGACACTCTAGCTAATGGTAACATGTATTTTACATGGTACACCTAGGCCTAGGACATGATCTCGGTGTAGCAAGAGGCCGTGCTTGATCTCATTGGACTCAGCTTAACGTGTAGATGCTAATTAACATGTAATTTGTCAAAAATCTCCATCGGGAAGCAAATCTATAGCTGGTCATTATTGATAAAGGCCTCCAAAATCGACAGCTAATTACTACCCCGAAACATATTCAAATATGATCATGTGTGGCACTGTTGCAATCGTCTCGAAACGTAGATGTCAAAGGACACCTTGTTTGCTCCGTTGCACCACCGGGAAGATATTTTCATACTTCTAATGGATTGATTCATATTTTAAGGTTCTCGGAGTGAGACTTTAAGTGGCTGCAGCAGAAGTGTTGAGACGAAAGATGATATCAAGAGATTTATAGAATATTCCCATTCACATTATGATTCTTCGTCGTAACATCCGACCAAACATCCTTTACATTCACAGAGCGAAGATTATGAAAGTCCAGGCACCCCCTTCCTGCACTCGGGGTCCGACCGGGCCAAGTTTCGGTGCTTAGATGTTGAAGGACACCTTGTTCGTCCTCTTACGCCACCGGGAAGATATGTACATGCTTCTGATTGACTAATGAATTTATTCAGCTATTCCCCCAGAAGTCTGGGGTCAAAAGGTCAAAGGGAGACGGCACCACGCCGGGGTGGATCCAGAACTCGGGCAACAGCGCAGGGTTGCTAGGTCCTACAAAAAACTTGCCCCCCACATACCGTTCAAAATCCACCCAAAATGTCCTAGAAGCATCCCAAATAAAAAATGATATTATTGGCCATTTTGGCCAACGTTTTGAAAGTAATAATATTTGAGGGAATATTCTTTTGTTGTTGTTTTAGCAGCGAAATGCACCGTGTGCGTGTGTGCGTGTGTGTGTATGTGTGTGTGTGTGTGTGTGTGTGTGTGTGTGTCTGTGTCTGTGTCTGTGTGTCTGTGCGTGCGTGTGCTTGTGTGTGTGTGTTTGTGCGTGTGCGTGCGTGTGTGTGTGTGTATAACACGCTATTTTATGTTGAAATGCGACGTAATCCATTGTTCACGAAACGTACACTGTCAACGTAGGTATGCTTTTGGCGACTGGTTTGGCTCTCAGATATACGTGTTTCTAACAAGATGATATCATTAAAAGTGACATAAATTAACAGTTTAATAACACAAACGCAGGAAGCACGTGAGCTGCTAGTTTAGCGAAAGCAACCTGACGTCGTTGAAACATGCGAGCGAGCCGATCAAATCCTAATAACTATAAAACTAAAGATCAGACACAATCACTGACTGAAGATTATGCAAGTAAAAAGTATATTTCTCGCTAGAAATGTAATTAGAAACACGTCTAACGGTGAATCGGTCCTAAAATATTGCATTTCCCATTCAGATAATAAAGATTAATAAAGATCATACACATTCACTGACTGAAGATTATGTAAGGAAAATGTAAATTTCTCGCTAGAAATGTCATTAGAAACGCGTTTAATGGTGTATCTGTCCTAAAATATTGCATTTCCCATTCAGATAATAAAGATTAATATAAGCTACGCCGTGTTCCGGAGCCGCGGGGGATTCTGGGAATTGGGGTTCTCAGTTGACAAATGGGGCTTTTGTTAACTTGTTTTGTTGTTAGGATTAAGTGGGGTTAATGGGTTCGGGATGTTATGTGGTTGTGTGTTGTTCTATTAACATTGTTCGTGTGTTCATTATTGTCGACACCGTCACAGAGAGTGACGTGACCATCGTTTGGTGCAGCTGTTCCGTGTTGAAGTCTCGTTCAATAAAAACCAACTCTCGTTGTCGAGCGTTCAATAAAAACTAACTCTCGTTGTCGAGCGTGCCCCCCCCCTACAAACGTGTCTCCCCCCCCCTCAACAAACGTGTCCCCCCCCCCCTTCAACTAACGTGTGTCCCCCCCCCCCCCCCCCCTACAATCGTGTGTCGTCGTCCCCCCCCCCTCAACAAACGTGTCCCCCCCCCCCCCCCCCCCCCCTCCCTGTAAGTACGTCAATGTAGGTATAACACGCTATTTTTTACGTTGAAATGCTACGTATCCAGTGTTCATGGAAACGTACATCGTCAACGTTTTTTCTTGGCGACTGGGTTGACTAGTTATACAAGCCGTAGCACAAATGTTTTTATTCAATGCTGCCTTTGCCATGCTTCGTTTGGATATGACAATTACTATTCTGTCACTGTAGGTCATCGACATCTATTTTAACGTTGTTTTTTTAAAACCCCAAAGATATCGAAAAGATTACAATTGCAACGTTTGTTTGTGAGCAAGGGGTTAAACTTCCCTCGGTAGAGCTTGTGCTGGCTGGCTCATCTAAACCATGTTTTCAGCCACACAAGGGGTTAAACTCCCCTCAGTTGATCTACTGCTGGCTAGCTTATCTAAACCATGTTCTCAGCAGCACATTGTCATGATATCGGATGTCCCGCAGAGATAGATAAATACAAGCTCATTCCTGTGCTGAAGGAGCCAATATTTGTTTCTCCCCCTCCTCCAGCTCCTTCCTTCAGAGGACGTCTATTTGTATCTCTGGGAAATCAATTCTCTTCATACCTTGTGTTGCGATCCCCAACATGGGCTTCCTCAGCTCCCAAAGATGCAGCCGCATCGATATGCATTTTGAGGGACTTATTGATTATCCATGGATAATATTGGTGGGAGTCAATGGAGGTTGTAACAATCACCTTGTTCACCGCCGGCCGCTCTGCCTTCTGATTAAGATTTTTAAAGGAAATCGAAATATAATTTCGTGTGGAATAGCCACTTTGGTGCTCGGACTCAATAACCTTTTTGTGGGCTTCCTGGAGAGCTTCACAAACGGGCCCCCGATGCTGTCGCCGTCTTCCCCTCAGCCATGCTGGTCCTTTGTTCACACTCCGGCTTGAGCTTAACTTGAGGCCTCAGTTGATGTCGATAATGTCAACTTCAACAGTGTCCGTATGTGTTTGCGTTTGTGTGTTCGTGTGTGTGTGTGTGTGTTAGTGTGTGTGTGTGTGTGTGTGTGTGTGTGTGTGTGTGTGTGTGTGTGTGTGTGTGTGTGTGTGTGTGTGTGTGTGTGTGTGTGTGTGTGTGTGTGTGTGTGTGTGTGGGTGTATGTGTGTGTGTATATCTGTGTGTATCTTACTGTCGCTCGGCGATCGTATTATTTAGTATTCCCCCACTGTCGGGCAGTGCGCACACATGTCCGATTAAAAAACAAATTAAACTTTACAGAACTAAACTAGCAACACACCAGTATCTGCTCTTGACCTGTTTTCATTTAAAACACTAGTAGAGAAGAAAGGGTGCCTTCCCCTCTGAAATGGAAAGCATGGCGTTGGCAGATGAATAATTGAGTCCGCTGTCATGTGCATCACGGTGGATGGCGCCTGTGTCAGCCCGCCCGGAGATGACAGACATTGAACAGGTTCTTTGTGCGAAGCGAACAGAGTTAAATGACACGTCGAAACAAGCAGGTTTTTTCCCATCTGTTTTCTTATATGGAAGTCATTCTCAGCAATACTGTTCTTCAACAGGGGACAGTAGTGGTACAAGTGTGAAAGCAATTTACTTTATGTTTTTGTGAGAATATGCAATCCAATACACTCCAGACTGAATAATTTTTGATCTAAAACCTAATTAAAGTGATACATGGGGTACACTTGACGATGTTTGCAGTCCGGGGTTTCGATTGAATGTCCGCCGTTTCAAACAGGGCTGTGTGGCGAAGCACTCTGTGAGTTATACCCTGCTGCTTAAAGATGACTTTTGTGGAAATGGGTCAAAAAATACCCAAGATTGAAGATGGTCTTTTTCTCTGTGTCTGTGATACGGCTTAAGTATCAACCCTGAGGCTGTTTACCAAGGCAGCGCTGCATGTTTGATAGGGAGCAGAGGCTGAAATACAACGATATCAAGTTAGAAGCAAATGGTTCTGGTGGTGTTTGTCTTTTTCTGGGAAAGCGTAAAATAAGGTCTTCCAGGACATCCACAGGGAGCAATTAAATGAGCTGACATAAAAATGTCTGAACAAAACATTTTGTCTTCTTTGGTTTCTAGTTCTTAAATTAACTGTTCAAGGGAAGAAGAAAAAAAAGGGATGTATTGCTAAAATTGTCAGGTAATTAGGTTTGTGTGGTTCTCTCTGCACCAAAAGCAAAGGCCTCTGATGTGCGAATATTGAAGCATATCATCAACTAAGACATATGTATCTTTGCCTTAAACATCAGAAGAAGCACCCAGAGCTGAAGCCAAAACGCTTTTACTTTGACACATCACGTTGCCGCGTCACTTCACCCGGAATGGGTTTCCTAAGTGAAGATGATTCTGTTGGCAAACTCAGAATGGAAGACAGCCAGAAGAGTCTTGGTGGCATGGTGGTCTTTCGTTACAGAAGCCTCCACACGGGGGGGGGGGGCGGGGGCCACAGCGATCATCTCCGTCTCCCCCAGAGGCCCCGGTCACAGTCATGAGCGCACAACGCTGGGAGGGGAGATCATCACAGCATCCCATCAGACCATCCCCAAGGTTTACTCTAGCGTGCACCGCGGCAAGGGAAATCGCCCTGTGGAACCTCAGAGCTCATGATTAAGTTATTGCTGTCTGAGACGCATAATCATCCGATGATCGGGGCAGTGGGGCGACATCATCGCGGGTGTGATGCCACAGAGAGGTGAGCTCTGAGAGCTGATCGCACATCGAGTGGGGGAGACGCGACGCAGCGTGGCACTGTAAACAAATGGTGACGTGGGCTGACGGATGAGTGGTACGCTGACATGTCGCACGCGTGGTGCCGATGAGCTTTAGATGCACGCGGGCATCTGTCGCTGTCTAGTTATGAAGTGCAAATCATTCAACCAAGGATGAATGACGAAAATAGGATACACTCTCCGTGTAGGATAAAGTAACAATAAAAAAAAATGACTGACGCTTTGTGTTTGATAAAGTAATAATGAATGAGAAAAGATGCATCCAATTTATCAACCGGATCCACCGAATCGTGTTTGTGTTGAGGGTGTGTGTGTGTGCATGTGCGAGCGTGTGCGTGTGTGTGTGCGTGTGATTCAGCGTGCATGTGTCAATCAACTGTTCAGACGCTGCTTGCCAAATCCTCAACATCAACACCCGGGCCCGCCCACGCAGGTCAGGTGCGACGCTACGTCTCCGTGTTAATTCCGTCCATACATCATCAACGACGTCAACGCTTGGTTGTTTATTACCCTCCCTGCCCCGCCCTCGCTGCAACGTGGAAGAGCACTGACCGTGCCGTGGTAGAAGGCTGACGCTCTGTTTTGGAAAAATTTGACTTAAAGCATTTTACTTTCAGATTTGTATATTGAAGACCAAGGCCGTTCGGTAATGGAGGCGTGAGGGAGTTTATCAAACCCTCATTCTGATGATGAGACACAACGTTCACCAAGGACTCAGCGGCACTCTGCTGACTGCGTGTGCGCAGCCTACACGGACCACTCTGCTCCGAAGGAGTGAGAGGAGCACACAGCTAACGGGAGCTGAAGATAAACTGTTAGATATGGAACTATTTTGGCAGTTATGTCTTCGACAGGATTAGATTTGATTCAACCTTATTGTCCTTGTGCCAAGTACAGAGACAACGAAATGCAAGTGTGACATGCAGCAAAGTGCCTGACATGCAGCAAAATGCATAATAATGTTTACTCAAGTTAACGGCTCCCTCTAAGAATAAACCGTATGTTTTCGAAGAAAGAACGTTTGTATGCCAATTGACTAAATAATGTAAGTATATGCATAAGTTGTTGTAGTTGCATATTGCAGGGGGAAAATGCCCTCTTGTCAATTTTGCAAACACATTTCCTCAGTAGTCGCATTTGTACAATTGCAGTGAGGTAGGCCTACACGTAGGGTGTAGGTAGGGTGTAGGCTACACAGTGAGTGAAGGCGGGGTTGAATCATGACCCCTAGGGATCATTTGCCCCTCTTATCATATACACTATATCTAATAACTGTAGTCATTTGGAATTCCAGTATAACTACAGCCCTGTGTTCCGCAGACTGTGTAACTCTGTGCCTTCTCGCCTGTTTCAGTTTAGTTCCAAGGACGAGGTGTGGCAGAGAGCAGAGGGGGGGGGACACTGTGAGATGTACGACCCCCAGACATTGTTAAGACAAGGACAATTTAACGAAAGACAACATTTGGAGGACAATCTGTTTCGTCGTCGGAGCTCCAGGGGAGTTGAGCTGGAAGATCGCCAATGAACACATTGTCCCGTTGAATGACTAAACATTGTTCACAACAATGAAAAACCATATAGATCTGAGCACTCCTAGTTGTTTATTATTTCTCTCCTATACCGCAGCTGTTGCTTCGCTGCGATGCGTGCAGAAACGCGTCGCGACGCAACAACACAGACGCTCGAAACATGAAGGCTGCGTTCCAATACCCATACCACCATGCTATTTAGTATGCTAGAAAAAGATAATGCTGTTCCATTTGGATGATACGCTGGTACGTGCAAGTCGTAAGTTGCAAATCTCCCAGCTTTCTTACGGCATTTGCGGGGGCACGGCCCGTTTTGGTCGTAGTATATTTCCCGTTTCTCATTGTCTAGTCATTGTTATTGTTAGCTATATTATCCTCTTTAGAAAACCAGCTCGAAAACAAACAACACAACTTTACATTGTACTGCACGCGCAGCAAGACCGTGCAATGCATAAATTAGTGACCGGCATAAAGTAGCAATGTAATCAAGTGTGTAAAAGCATTTAAAACCTACGTTAAAATGACCAACGTCATACAAATACAAATAAAATAAATCTCAGGCACAGACATTTTTGTTGAGGATAAGTACGTTCGGCCTCACTGAAATCGCTCTACTTTCAAAGCAGCGAGATACTACGCCCAAAAGAGGGCGTGCCTCAATGAAATGCAGCAAGAAAGCTGGGAGATTTGCAAAAACTTGCACATACCGGTGTCCAAATGGATTTTACAGCATAAGTATGTCCCAAATTCATAGTATGGAAAAGGCATAAATGTAACAGTGTAACATCCGAACGCGTTTCGCCGTATGCAAGACAGCATGTTTTTTAGGCTATTCTGTACCGCAATCATCTGAAGCAGCAGAAGTGCACAGCAATACAGGTGTGCTGAACACCTGTAGAATCTCCCAATTGTATGCATTCTGTGTGCAACAGTACATACTTTGTAAGGGTAGCTGCAGTAAGTACTACAAGTAAAAAGAAAGGGTATGTGATTTGGAACGCAGCCCCAGGCTCCGTTCCAAATCTCTTAGAACGTGAACTCTCTCTAATTGCAAAACGCAATCTCGCGATCATAAACGGAGACAGCGTGAAAATCCTTTGACGCACACTCGGATGTCCTCGGGGTTTCCCCACGCCACAGGGTATTGGATCGGGAATATCAAACGTTGAATATTTCCGACTGCTAATTGCTGCGCCCCCCGATTGGATTTTGGGGAAGTCTTGATACATCTTAATATAATACTAACATGCTCCACACCACAGGAAATCCTGGCAGTAAAATCCTTATAACCAGATTCAGAAATGTGGGCCTTACTGAACCGAGTCGCGAGGGGTAATTCGGCCCCAAAATCGGTTTATTCATAAGATAGTTTGTCCGCAGCGTTTCTTAATTGACGCAATTATATTTGTGTCTGCCGAACAAATGAAAAGCGTCCATTTTCCTTGTAACTCCACCCTTAAGCCTGACTTGTTTCAGGACAGGTTGTTATCCCGAACGGCATTCCAGTCGACTCACTGCCATTCCCTGACAAGTGAAACGCATTCATGATCCTCGTCTTCCTGTAATCCCTCGCTGCTCTTAAACATCCGCCTGTGACAGGGCGACGAGGATGACTGACGACGCATTGACGGCCCTGAGCTTCGTTAATGGGCCAATCGCATCGATGTATCATTCAAACTGATTTCTTATCGGCTTTAACACTGGGAACTGCGTGGTCGTGACATGTGACTGCATATTACTGATACCTCTGAAGGGGAGCGTTATGCAATAAGTATCGTAATCTCCCGTAATGCGTTGGCATAGATCACGGAGCCTTTATTTGTTTATTTATTTATGTTCCTTCCTAGAGCTCGGCTCCAGGATGCTAAGACATCACTCTTCCTCCCAAGCTGTCCACACCAACATCCACACTTGTCTGGCGAATAGGACCAGACCGTAAACTAGCGCATCCATCTCTGCGCCAGCATCCAGCTGAGAACTGTCACCTTAGAATGCATTATGAATCGCAATGTATAAATAATTGGCAAGAAAACAGTGCAAGTCAAACCGCGGGGGGCGAGAGGGAGATCGAGCTGGGATATATTCAAGCGGAAATATATCTCTGTCTGCGGTCCGAAACATTGGTCGATTTTTTTTAAATAATTCTAATACAATAATTTAAAAGCAGTTGGAAGGGGGCCAATATATAATATTTTTCCTCCACATTCTGCTGCCAATTGGATCAACTTGTTCTTTTTGCCACCAGTCTCTCAAATCTCCTTGCAGATAATGTTCCACATGTATACATCCCCCCCCCCCCACACACACACACACACAGACACACTAATGTAGCTACCGAGCATAGGCTAACAGAGCATGCTCTGCTAACAGAGGATGCTAGGCTACCCCAAGCATGTGTTTTGGGTGCATTCAGGGGTTGGCGGTCGCATCACCCCCCCCCCCCCCCCCCCCCCCGCGCCTGGCGGAGCCATAACCAGGGCCTCTGCTGTGAACCACGACCCCCCCCCCCCTGAAGATCATCAGGTCATCACACGATCGTCAGAGCCTTGTGAACAAAGACTAAATGCACAGCGATGCCTTTCAAAGAGGAGGGCGGGGGGGGGGGGGGGGGGGGGGGGGGGGGGGGGGGCTTAGGAGTGGGGGGGGGGGGGCAGGACGGACAGGACGTAGTTTACGCAGTGGGTGGGAGGTCTGGGTCACGGTGTCTGCGTCGGGACACATTCAGGCCGGGGGCTGTGTATCAGCCGCGTGTACTTAACAGCTACGGGGGAATATATTAGCATAATGAAACGGCCGGGCAGGCGGGGCCGGGCCGTAGATCGTTCCGGCGGTGCCGTCAGCCCCGATGCTGTTGCCGTGGTGATGAAGGGCTGCCCGCCCGGCGCCACGCGGGGTCAGATAAAAGGCGCTCCGCCGGTGTAATTGATGTCGAATATCCACCCCGGTGACTCGAGGACACCAGGCCTGAGTTACACTCAGGCCGTCGCCCTTGTCTTGTTTTTTAAGCCCCTTCTTAAGAAGGGTAAGATCAACAAACCGTGTTGCATTACATTTACATTGACGTTTACATTGAGGGGATTTTGCGTCTTGCAACCATCCATACACACATTCACACACCGACGGCGGAGACGGAGTCAACCGCGCAGGGCGGAGTCAACCGCGCAGGGCGACAGCCAGCTCGGCAGGAGCATTTAGGGTGAGGCGGCTCGCTAAAGGGCACCACGAGGGGCCGGGGATCGAACCGGCAACCTCACCAGTCAACCCGCTCCACCTCCTGAGCTACTGCCGCCGTTACGTCAGCGGCACGGGCTGCCGAGCATTCCCCTGTTTGTCAACCAGAGCCCGGTGAAGCCTCTGGTCTGACTGAGAGGGGACATGATGTTGTGTAATTGTTTTGTGAAGTAGGCGCGGCCTATGTGAAGTAGGCGCGGCCTATGTGTCGTCTTTAGCTTCGGCTTCCGCGTCTTTCTTAAAGATGCTGCCGTCTGTGGCTGGGGTAGATATTACAGCATGTATGTTTGACCCTGCTCCCTTGTGGCTGTGTGTAGTAATTACAGCTTATGTGCTTAATTGACGTAACAGAGGCCAGAAGACAACAGCCCCGTTAGTTCCCCCGCTGGGTGGACTGGGTTGGGGCCGGATGGACCAGGGTGTGGACTAGCCTAAGTTTCTTGGTTCAAACCGAGAGGTCCAAATTCGACATGAAACTAACCCCTACCTTCTTATTAATGGCATGCATCCAAAAGCCGTAGTGTTTGAATTGAGTGTAGGATGAAAGCCGGAATAGTAAATAGTCAACCACCAAGCTACCAATTAAAGAAGAATACAATAACATACTGTAATTTATTCTTAACTTGACAACAAGTGTGTTACCATGAAATCCTGTCGGGTTCTAAGCCGTGTTAAAGCCATTCTTCCATCTCCATGAACAGAGAACTTCATCAACATCATTTGTTAAATATTTTAATAACCAAGGGAGCTTTTGTGCCGGGGGCCATTTGTAATAAATAATAATTCTAAATTAACAAACTATAATTTATTAAATATATATATATTCAATCTACAAAAAAATGATTATGTTTTGGAACATTAATTGCAAAGGGGAGGGCTAAGCCTTGATCAATAACCTTGAAGAGGAGGCTTTTCTACACATGGCCCGATTTGGTGCTGGTTCGTTTGCTTAATGAGCATCCGAATTAGCCGAGCAATCTTCATTATTATTAACCCCAAAATCCACCGGGGTTCATCAGGAGAGGAAAGCGTCTTGTGTGGGATTGATGGAAAGAACAGTCTGCCGCTGCACCACTCTCATTACGAATTAATTATTGAAATACAATAAAAATAGCCGTCTAAAGATAGCCCGGTGCCTTCGCAGAAACACATTGGCACAGTGCGCGGCCGATTGCCAGCGATATATTAAAAAATGCCGTGAGATCCAGCGAAGATTTTAGGGAAATCTAATAACAGCAATTATAAGCAACAG
This sequence comes from Gadus morhua, assembly GCF_902167405.1. Taxonomy (NCBI): domain Eukaryota; kingdom Metazoa; phylum Chordata; class Actinopteri; order Gadiformes; family Gadidae; genus Gadus; species Gadus morhua. The sequence continues at coordinate 26,991,257 of NC_044058.1, read as the reverse complement.
GGAGTCTGAATTCTTAAGGGATTATGATTACAGCCTTGGAGAAGGCTACACAACCCCAGACAATATGGTTAAGGTGGTCCTTCCTTGACTTTGAACTCTCAATGTCTTTCAAAGTAAAATGGCCTCGGTCTGTCCTCCTGTCTGTCCTCCTGTCTTTCCTCCTAGGTCTGTCCTGCTGTCTGTCCTCCTGTCTGTCCTTCTCTGTCTGTCCTCCTGTCTGTTCTCCTCATCGGTTTGTCCTTCTCAGTCTGCCCTCCTCTGTCTGTCCTCCTGTCTGTCCTTCTCAATCTGTCCTATATGGTCTGTCTTCCTCTGTCTGTCCTCTCGGTCTGTCCTCCTGTCTGTCCTCTAGGTCTGTCCTCCTGTCTGTCCTCGTAGGTCTTTCCTTATCGGTCTGTCCTCCTCTGTCTGTCCTCCTGTTTGTCCTCCTGTCCGTCTGTCCTCATCATTCTGTCCTCATCGGTCTGTCCTCCTCTGTCTGTCCTCCTCTGTCTGTCCTCCTGTCTGTCCTGTCCGTCTGTCCTCATCATTCTCTCCTCATCGGTCTGTCCTCCTCTGTCTGTCCAATCGGGTCTGTCCTCTTCGTCCTCATCTTGATCTGTCCTCCTGTCTGTCCTCCGCTGTCCGTCCTGCCCTCATCTTGTGTCCTTCTCGCTCTGGCCTCCTGTCTATCCTCCTATCTTCTCAGTCCTTCCTTCTCAGTCTGTCCTTCTCTGTCCGTCGGTCCTAGTCTCCAGCGGGGGACAGATGTGTTTCCCTGGCTGGATGCCGGGACGCTGGCAATCAGGACATCCTTGCTCGTGGTCACGGATTTCCTCTGTTCCTCTACTCCTCGATCCAGCGGGGAACCTGTCCTTCATCATACGCTCGGTGTCTTATAATCTCCCCGGAGAGTCGCCGTCGTCAAATGAAAACACCTAAACTCTGTTTCATCACTTCTGTATCGGCAAACACATAGAGACGCCTGCTACATTGCCAGTGTCATTCTTAACTGTGACTGCGACCCCTAAATACAGAAGGATGAAAGCATTTGTTGGCGTCGGAGTGGAGGCAGGAAGGGGGGATCCCGGGGTGCGCGGATAAATTTGACCTTTTATTTTTTCATTCTATTTTATTTTTTCGATTTCTATTTCCGAGTGGAGCGATGTTTCTGCACTTTGAATGTTTTTGTAAAGGGTTGGTGCTCAGCCTTGACAGCCATCCGCCCAGGTAGAGCGAGCAGGGGCGCCCGTTAGTTTTCAAGAGCAATCCTTAGCACAACAACTTCACGGTCTATTCACAAACTGTGACTGTCTGTCCTTGTACCTCGTCAACTCCGAGGATTAGACATCCCTCCAGCTGGAATCACCCTGAAATCCGTATTTGTATTCACTCCATCTTTCTTTGCCTGTACTTGCAAGGTCATCTGGCAAGTGCTTTATATGTTTGTTTTTTTAAATACAGCTAAAAGATTATCCCTATGTTGTTGCTCAAATCAAACATGGACTTTTCTCAAGGTTGCAACAAACTGCTTGATTTGAGATTAACGTACAAGGACAAGAAAAAGCCTTGCCCCCTTGAACAATAGCCTCATTTATCTTGGAATATCAATTTCCAATATGTGCTTCATTTTCTCTTATTCAATACACATGGAAATGTTGCTGTAGGCTCTATGTGACGATTTTGAAGTTCCCTGCAGTATGTACCCGAACATCTCTCTCCTGCTGGTCTCCTCCCACCCTCTCTCTCTTTCCCTGCTCTCTCTCCTCACGCTCTCTCTCCACCCTCTCCCTCCCCTCCCCTCCCTCCCTCTCTCGCTCCCTCCCCCGCTCTCCATCCACCAATCTATTCATCTATCTATGTTATGGAACAGTTTGGTATTCACCATGTGAGTCAGAAACGCACACACACACACACACACACACACACACACACACACACACACACACACACACACACACACACACACACACACACACACACACACACACACACACACACACACACGTGCACTCCCCGTTGCAGCAGCCTGCCGACAGGCAGAAGGACGGACACAAACACTGGCAGCCGCGCCCCCCCCCCCCCTCGCTGGCGGACTCTGATGTGGGCGAGCCTCCACAGCGATGTGCGTACGCGCTGCGAGGCGGAGGCCGGGCTCGTTAGAATGTCCCACAACACCTCGGGACCTTCACATGTTTTTAAAGAGCGGAGGGAGGATGAAGGGAAGGGATTACTACTAGTGAGTAGAACGTCGCTGTGGACGACGCACACGCACCACCGACACTGTGTGTGATGCGGTGCTATGTGATAGCACGGGAATGCAAACGTCAACATCCCACCGTGGGAGGAAGGTGGGAGGGTTCCGGGGACGGCCAGATGTCTGTGGAGGTCATGTGACTGCATTCATACTGGATTTGTTTACATCTCCGTATCGGCAGGCAGGCTGTCCCCGACGTGAGTAACGGGGATGTGAATGTTGTCAGCGGTGAGTTAGCGCGGCATTAATGAACGGTACAGGAAGGACACAAACGGATGAGATATTAGTGCCACGTAGTGTCTGCACGGCGGGCTTTTGATGCCCGCTATCCAGATCATTCTAAGTACCAAATCTATCTCCCCCCTTTCTAACTCTTTGGAGTCCTAGCAAAACTGGGAGGCAACTAAATGGGCTACATTTGAATTAGTAATGAAGCCAGCTGAAAGGCCCTACTGCCACAACCGAACGGAACTTAAATGTCACTTGTGCTTGTCCGGTGCTAGTATTTAGTGTCCGCCCGCCCGACTGAGCAGAACTGTGTGCTGAAGTGCTCCATGAGCGAGCTAGCGTTTGATACTAATGTGAGCCCGGCCTTACAGCCAACGGGCGGCCCACTGGCCCCTTGCTGTGAGGCTAGTGTTTGTTAGGGCAGTGCGCTACCTAACAGAACCACAGTGGCCGGCTTCCCTGATTTAAGTAATATTGTTATAGAGTTATTATTATTATGACGCGGTCGGGCTACAGGCAGGTGACTTCAGGGTCAGCCTCACCGAGTAAATGCTCAAATGGACTGCAATTATACAGCGCTTTTCTAACCAGTGGCCACCAATATTGCCTAATATTCTTTCACAAATTCACTCACTGACGGCGGTGTCAACCAAGCAAGGGGACAGCCAGCTCGTCGGGAGCATTGTCTTGCTTAGGGACACCTTAACACTCAGCTAGTAGGAGCCAGGTTTCGAACTAGCAACCTTCCGGTTACCAGCCAACCCGCTCTACCTTCTGAGCCACATGCAGGCCATACTGAGCATCGCCTGCTCCCGTTATTGTGGGCGTGGGGGGGGATGAGGGCGGCCAAGACACAAGCGGTTCGTCACCTAATGGACGCTTCACTCAGTCCTGTTTCCTGAGCGAACGCCGCAGCCGTTAGGTTGGTTACTTTGCTTGTCACTGTAACCCGCATCCTGGCGGTGTAAGTCGTGCAGTCGAGGCCTCGACGAATGAATGGCCCCCGAATTAGGAGGATTCACACGCTACTCAGATTCGAATTGCAGACGAGACAATTAGATTAACATATTTAATGGAGCAGGATGAGAGTGCCGACAGCTAGCCGTCGCTAGGAGGAACGTTTCTTCAAAGGGAGCCGCAGAGAACACGGCCATCAACACCCTGCAGTGACCGTCTCCTCTGTGTGTGCTCGCTCCTGCTCAACAAACCTGAGGTACAGCGACCACGAAGACAACATCCACCTCTCGTTGGTACACCGCCGGCCCCCAAAGCGCTAATTCTGCCATTCCCTAAGTCAATAACAATATTCCAATAAGGTATATTCCTTCCACTGGAGAGAAGCTATGTGGAGCTATTGAATAAAACAGCAGAATAGTGGGGCTGACAGGGCCACCGCACAGCGTGGCAGGCATTGGCTTCTACCACCAGTCCAATAAGACAATTAAGGTAGGCCAATTAAAACCCAATTCCAGCTGAGAACAGCATGGCTCCGGCCTGATGCCTCTGTTGTAATTAGCGGGCGCAGAGATAGCTCTCTGGACCAACCTGCTAGGACCTACGCGCACGCACCCACGCACACATGCACAGACGCACACAAACACATGTACCTGTACACACACACACACACACACACACAACACATACACAAGCATGCACGTAGACACTCAAGGCAAGCACACATTCAAACAAACACGCACGCACGCACACTCACAAACACAAACACACACATTTAAAACTTGCATGCACACACAGAAACAAAGACATGCAAACAAAGTCACGCACGCACACATTTATACAATCACACATGCATTTAAACAAACTCCTGCACACAGAAACAAACACATTTGAAAAACAGATGCACAAACACCAACCAATGCATGAACGCACTCATAAACACAAACAAATGCACACACTTTAAGGTGATGTGTGAAAGCTCTTTCACAGCTTCATTTACTCTGGGCATACGGGCATTCACACTATCTACTTGTAATTACGTTTTCTCTTTCTCATTTCTTGCATTGTCATTCTGGGAAATACATAAATAATGCTGGCCCTGCACAAACCTCGGGGCCCTGCCTAAATCATAGGGCCAAGCTGGTCAAACACGCGCCAAACCTGTGTGTCCAAACACGCAGAAAAACAATCAACACTGCAATAGAAGGACGGAACACAGTCATACCTGCTCTTGCTTCCCATGCACAAACACCTTTATGAAGACAAATTATTTTAATGAGCGTGGCATGTACCCAACCTCCCGGCTCCGTGCTCTGCCGTCCCGCTAAGGGCCCCCCCGATTACATTTCACACATCGCACCCCATGATTAGTATTGATTTGACACCGCGTGGGGAACAAGCGCCGGGCTTTATAATGACGTCTACCGGCGACTGTTGCCGCCATCGTGCAGACAACACTCGCACCTGACTTTGAAACAAAAGCCTTGTTCCTCACCTCCGCTAAGTGTGACATGCGGCAGTGGGCGCGGGCAGCATTCGGATTAGTTTGCTCAGAGTGGGATGGCGTCTGGATTTGTAATGCGCTGCAATTTGCAACTGCTTGTTGGGTTGTCTTTGGTATCGATTCTCCTTGTAGAAGAGTGGTATGTATTTGTTGTTGTTGTTGTTGTAACTCTTTGATAGTTGTACATAGATCAAGGCCTGATCCAGTCTGGGGGGAAGGGACCGCAGTAGGACTGAGGAACGCTGGGAGACCCATTAAGGCTGCTTCACACTGGCCCAACTGTCCATCTCAAATGTTTGGGGAGACTCGGACGAGTTGGGGAACAAATCTGTTCCGTGTGTTCAGCTGTGTTGCTGTCAAGCTTTTGGAACCGCGCCGACGGTGTCTGGTCCGATTCAACATGCAAAGAATGCGAGGGTTGGTGTCTGAGGATTAAAGCCTCAGATTGTTTGTGATAGCACACAACCAGCCATGAAACTAGCGCCACCCGATGTTAAGAAGACTTATTGCATCTCGCGCAAGCGCAGAACGTACACTCTACTGTGAAGTTGGCAGTAGTCTTCTCCATGTGTTTCAATGCTACTTTTCTGGCGAAAGGGTCAGACGAGAGTCAACGGAGTGGTTGGATGAAGACAGTCTGCCGTTGCTTTGAGTCTGGGCGGTGTGTAGGCCCCTTAGGCATATGAGAGCAAGAACGCAGCCCTGTACTTATCTATTAATCACCCTTCATCACCTCGTGGTCCGTCACACGCGCCCAGGAGACATTTTGAGGACAATGAGGAATGATTGTTGGGTGTCGGCCGTCCTAATAGTCCCATTTTATCCCCAGACACTGACTGGAGGGAAAACGCTGTGCTGACGAGGATTATGATTGGTTGTCCCGCAAAATACGGATTTACATGTTGTGAGGGGTGGCGACGGTCCGAAGCGTAGGTGTTTAATTAACTGACGCACAAGGAACCACCTGTCTCTCAGCTCCACGTGCGTCTGCGTCTGGATCCCAACTCAAACGAAGGCTTTTGCACATTAGTACCTGTGAAGCCAACGTCGTTCGCGCCGTCTGTCTGCGCGTCACGCGGCCTGTCTCTCATCACGCGTTCAGTCTCCCATCCTCTGCTTTCATTCACTCTCCATTCAGCGGTTTAATGCCATTGATGTGTCTCTGTGCGTAATGAAAGGGAATCTGGAGAGAGAGAGGCACGCAGGGATGCGCTCGAGGAAGAGGAGGAGGAGACGGGGGAGGAGGAAGAGTAGGCATGGGGAGAGGCTGAGTCTGTTCTTTTCTTTGTCGTCTATGAAATACACCTTGAGACCGCTGGCTGCCACGGCTCAGGGAACGGGTTTGACAGTCACGGTGAAAGCACTGGGCGTCTGTACCTGACAGAGGGAGAGAGAGAGAGAGAGAGAGAGAGAGAGAGAGAGAGAGGGGGGGGGGGGGGAGAAAGTACGAGAGACAGAGAGAGGTTGAGGAAGAGAGAAAGGGAGAGAGTACGAGAGAGAGGGGGAGAGAGGGAGAGAGACAGAGAGAGGTTGAGGGAGAGGGAGAGAGTACCAGACACCCAGAGGGAGAGAGTACGAGAGAGAGAGACAGAGAGAGGGCGGTGGGGGAGAAGAAGAGCTGTAGTTTGGAAGCGGGGAAAGTGTATTCCAGAATAAGAAAGATAGTCCGGGTGGGGAGGGAGAGAGGGAGGGACGGAGGGAGGGAGGAATGAGAGGGGAGACTGTTTTGGTCAGCCATCTGGCCAGTCCACTGATCCAAAACCGTTCCTTTTGTAGCTGAGGAAGAGGAGTGGGGGTCGGGGGGGGGGGGGGGGGGGGATGGGAGAGAAAAGGGTGGGAGGGGAGTGAAGCCCACTTCATGTATCACTTTAGTCATCAGTACTAATCATAAGAAAACAACTCACTAATGACCAACCTGTGCTATGGAATAACTATTAGCTACCTTTATTGTGGCACAGGGGGGAGGACAAGGGAAGATGTCAATTGAGTTGCAATACACAAGTGAAACACACACATGAAACACACATGGGAAGTACACACTTGCAACACACAAGTACAACACACACATGCAACAAAAACGTGAAACACACATGCAACGCACAAGGGAAATACACACGTGAAACACACACGTGAAACACGTGTCCACAATAAGAAACAGGAATATAATTACGTAGGTTACAGTCAATTTACAGTATATCTCAAAATAAAAATGTCTAGATTTTATTCGATAGGATTGATCAAATATATCCTATAATTCTACATGGCATTTTAATTGATATCTGACGTGTCAAACTGCTGAGCTGGAAAAAAGCATAACTTGACAGAAAGTGTATATAATGTGAACAGTCAAGCGTTTCGCTGAATACTAAACATGATTCAGGAGGGCTTCACTTCACAATCCCTTCTGTTACAAGATACGATTCAGGAGGCTCTGCATAGCATTTAAACCATCGCTGTGAAATGAAAAGGCGGTTGAGAGACAACCTCCGACCTAAATATTCAACATGTACGTCCGTGCCTACAGACACTCAGACCGAAGACGTACGGAATCAATTCATGGGAAGCCTTCCGCCACACAACCCTTATCAAGGCTCGTATCGTCTGACTCGAATAAACAAGCAACTCAACTGGAAACACTGTTTGCTCTCCCCTGGCTGCTGTTTCTGTGTGGAGGTCAGACCCCAAAGGGTTTCTGCCTAAAGGTGCTTCCTCAAGCCATTAAATCAGCAAGTGTTGCTACTGTCGTTCACGCAGGGCCTTCTGTAAGATATCGGCCACTAACACGAGCAATGGAGGTGATTAATGCGAAGATAATTGATACAGACAAACAGGGTGTTGCGGTTGTGTTGCCTGTCATGTTGACTTTAGAAGGATCCTCTAATTTGTTCGTACATAACAGCATACTACTCAGAAAGAGGAAGAAGGTTTACCGCGTGTCCAGGGGTTTGACAACTATATCTTCAGATACCACCCACGTCAAAATGGGGGTCTGTACTCTCAGCTTCCAATAACTCCAACAACCACTAGGGATAACATCCAGAAGGACCTACAAACCCCAATCTCTCGACTGAGCTGCACAGATAACTCAGCTAGTCAATAAAGGTCATAGAGTGTGTGTGCGTGTGTGCGTCTTTGATATGCATGTACATAATATCACTTTCTGGTGATGACTCACATGTTCATATATCATGACTCATAGGCATCAGGCATAACGTAATGTGAGGTTCTCTTTTAACCGGCACTGTGGGAGCCATTTCACTGCAGCAGAAAAAGAAGATAATGGTGAAAATAAGTAGGCATCATGTAGATAATAGATGAAATATGTTTCCAAAACCCATTCATCTCTTAGAAACGGCTCTGTAAAAGAGTTAAGGTTCTTCCTTTCACTTCCGCACGTTATGCAACTTCCGGTGCGATAATATTATTTCCCAGCATTCACTCTACCGGTCAAATTGAATTAGAGCGAATTGTAAATCCACTGGTTGATCAAGCGATGTGTTTTTATTTATTTAGAAGAAGTGTCTGCGAAAAAGTTGCACGAAATTGCATCATACCGGAGTAAATTATGACGAGAAAAATATGCAGGTAGGTTTCCAGTTCAATCCTTCATTGCCACTCACAGCATCAGTCCTAAGGAACCGGTGAATACTGCCGGGGAAAAACTGCTTCTGAGTAAATACACAAATCGTGGTTTTGGACCGGGATGCTTGTTTAGGATTCATCCTGTTTGACTTTTTGGGAATTCGATAAAAGCACAATTAGGATTTGAGGGCAGCTGGAGGTGTCCTCAGCCGTCCGCTTCACCGGGCTCTGCTGGAGCTGAGTCTGTGGCTAAGCTTCATTCTCTCACAGGATAGGAAAAGGTGGCGTATCTGACCAAAACAGATGCAATGAGTATGTTTGCATGAAAACACACACAGACATGCACGCACGCACACGCTCATACACACGCATGCTAACACAAACACGCGTGTAGCAGATAAGAAAGGTGTGAGACCGAAAACCAATCTCCCACGGAACCGCCGAACGCAAACTAAACAAAGTTTGGAAGAAAGACAAATTTGAAGGTAAAAATAGACCTGCAATGTCCACACCCTGCATTCCGGCAGGATAAACACTGAGGCACACTTTAATTACAATGCCACCGCAGCACAGTGCATGAGGTGGTGGCTATCTTCTCAGGCCCGCCAAAATGAGAGTCTCTTCTCAGTGGACACCTCATAGAAGTTGATATATACTCCCCCAACACAACAGAGCAGCACCTGGCAGGCGGTATGCCCACATCTGTGGGGGGTCCTCCCTACTTAATAGCTTGTGTACATCTGGTGTTGATCCTATTTCAGTTTGGATGTAATTTTGTCATCTGCTCAGTTACTGGATCCGTCTACTCTGTCTCTTTCCATCTTTCATCACTCTCCCTCTGATCTCTCTCACTCTCTCAGATCCCTCTCCCTCTTTCTCTCTCTGTCTATCTCTCTGAATCACCCTGAGCTATGAGTCTGCGGAGGGTTTTGGTTTACTTGCAGACCATAATAATGCTGAATCGGTCAGACGTTCCCTTTTGAATTCTTGAAATAAATGTTGATATTTACTGTTAGGAGATAAATATTGTGGCCCCAATTACCGGCAGGAAACTATGTCCTTTCTGAGCGACGAATAATCACAGCACGTGGTCCCGAACTGGTATGTATCGGTTGCATTGGCTTTTTGTCAAACTGATTTGTTACGCAATGTGTGGAAAGGCAAAGGCACATTCCTGCAGGCACATTGATATGAGGTGTATTATAGTGGATCTCTGTTAATACAGTTTAATGAATTGCCAATTGCGTTGTGGAAAGGCCTGACGGACACTCAGTATGTGTTTGCTTGTTGTGTCTGGACTTTGTGGTCTGGGTGATGACAGGTGGGCGGACTGGGAGACAACCGCTACAGGGGACTCATGAATATGGAGGAGCGCTGAATCATGAGTTCGGCCATTTCTTTGGCAGAGAGTGACTCCAACCCTGCCAATTTTCGGATGACCTTTACCAGGATCAAGTACAATAGACTTCCAACGCTGTCCAAAGATACATGAAAACAAGTGCCGCGGTCATGTCTCATTAAGCCATACGGGTATACGAGGTCTCCATATGTTCTCCAACATGTGGGGAATGCATGTCCTTCTAAACTCACTGGAGAATATCAAAGGCCTTCAACGGGTAATGAACAGCCTATCGTAAAACCACCCTGGATTACTATGGATTCACCAACGATTTTATTAAAATATAAGTTGAAGGGATTTTCTTATTTTCATAAGGAAACAAGTTTGCAAGTCATCCCGTCTGAGGGGCATTCCAAGGCCCTGGGTCCCAGAGGACGAAATCGAAAAAAGCATAGCTGCAATGTATATAAAAAAAAAGCACTGTTATACATATTCCAGCGCATACTCAAGACCTCAAGTGTACTCAGATGCCCTCTTCAAACCCTGGGGCTCTGAGTTGATGAGGGATCAGGGGATGGGAATGAAGCCCTGTAAATAAAACCTTGTGTCTGGAAGGCCATATCTCGTAGGTCCTTTGCATAACAGTATCTCATGTGTCCAAGTTCCTTGACCCTCTAGGACTATGATGTCTGCATTGCATTAAACAATGCTATTCTGTGGGGTTGTGTCGTATATAATAGGCTGCGAGAGAGGAGCAGGTTGGATCTTTCACTGTAGGTGAGCCCAGGTGGAGCTGGGATTAACATGGACAGCCAGCAGGCTAACTCCCGACAGCATGCAGAACAGAGGTGAACTTCAGGTCCTTAAACCTCAGAGCAGGATTAGTTTATTCTCTCAATAAACCCTTTCCTCCTCTTTGCCACTTTAAAAGTAGACAGGGATTGGGGTTGCTGTGTTGGGACAAACAGGCACATGGACTGAATTTAGACTTTTTTGAATACTTTTTCAAAGTCCATCGGCTGTGCAGATTATAAAAGTAATTCCAAGGTACTGCTTCGAGGATTCAGTCCATATATTTTTTTTTTTTTATAGAATATGAAGAAACTAAACATTGTAACACAATTATTATGTGAGTTCGCCCGATTGTAGGAGTTTCCTCATTGCAAATGCCAGGCAGTGAACAACTTGATCCAAAATTGATCGGATCGTCTTTCTCCTTGGTCGTCCTTGGAGTGGAACAGGCATGACCAGAATCTGATCAAATGCTTCACGTTGGGGTGAATAATTGCTGCTGACTGCCTGCTCGATTATGTGATGAAACAGGGCAAGGAAAAACGGAAAGCATGATCACTTTGAAAATAAAAGTGGACAACACGATTACTCTTGTTGGAGGAATTAAGCAGGTCTAAGAGTGAAGACACCGCAACATGCTGGGTGTTTATGTGCACAAGATGTGCTCGCTTTGTTTTTTAAAAGAGTCTTGCGCCAGGAAAATCATGTTGATTTGTTATCTGTTCAGATTTTTTTCAGACAAAAGAAAAACAATATAAACGTATCCGTGGATCCAACGCCGTTAGGGCAATCAGTCAAAATAAATGAGAAACCCCATCTATTGGTATACATTTACATCACATCTCTGAGACACAACTTTAGAAATCCACTCTTGGCTACTTCAGAGGCGTTCAACGACAGTGTATTTGTTAAGCAAATGATTCAACACCGTGACCATGTAGGGTAACAACTGTTCATTAAGCCTTCCATTAAGCACCATGGTGAAACATAGATTGTACAATCCAGCAGCCGCCTAATTATCCACTCAATTAGGATTACAGGACATGACCTTCTGCTGTCTGTGTATCTTACCGCATGAAATATGGGAGCACGGTGATCTCCAACAAGGGTGACTTTCCCTCCCATTCACCTCATTGTTATTGCTTTTTAATGGCTAGGTAAAGCGCAAAGCTAAGCATAGAGATGACTTTATACACAGAATAGTTTATGGTTCATTATTTATGTTTGATTGTTCAGTTTTTTTGAAAATATGTTTCATCGAGACACCTTGCAATATTTTGTGCTTTATCCGCATTGTTCTCAGGTATGAGCATACGATAACATAAACAGACCTCAAATCAACTTCTGGGCCATATTCAAGGCAGCACAGTTGATAATGACTGCTACAGTCGCGCATCCAACATTGTTGCTGGATTGCCATTTCTCCCCTGATGGTCTCCCTTGAGTGGAAATGTAAACAACATGTTATGCAGTGACATCACTTGTTTACCTAGCAAACACAGGACCCTACTGAGAAACGAATGAAGAATCTTAATTAACGTATTTTCTTTTAACTATGCCCAAAAAAGTCAAGTGTAAGGGCCAAAAAAGGACTGCTTGTAAAACTGGGTGAATGTATCTGGTATCTGGGGCATCAATTGGGAGTCCAGAGTCAGAGCTAGCCGAGGTGGCCTCAGGTAACACTGAGATAAATGCCAATGCCCATGAGTTGCTTTAAGGGGAAGCAGCTCGATGTGTCCTCACACTTTCAGCCAACCAGATGGGGCAGCTCGGCACAAAGGGCTCGGAGACATCCCACATTCTTATTTTAAACCTTGATATTACCAAATGGCTGTCAACGCGCTGCCCTTTCAGACTAGCACATCCAGTGCCCGTTGCAAGGGAAGATGTGTAAAGAATAACCAGAAAAATATATATACCACACGCGTTTATCCTTTTTTTATACGCGTGAGAGAGAGATCTATTTAATGACGTTGAACTGAAATTGTCGGGGGTAAAATGGTGACATACTTTGGCTTAGCAACTTTGGTTAGCAGAGAAATAAGACAGATTTAGCTTTCCAGAATGTAGGGTTCTATTCCTTCTATGGTGGTGAGCTCACATTCAGGCATTTGATTTAGGATTACTAAATAAATCATGAAATGCAAAATTCACATTTATTACAAATATATAATAAATGGGGGCTATTCCTCTGAGTGTGTGTAGTTATTATGAGAAAAGCATTAAATGCTATTGCTATTGTTGTTTCAATCTAACTGAGCCCTTGCACAAATAGTGCAAGTGATTCATTTGTATTTGCTCAGTCATTTAAGCAGGCAATACAAATAAATTACACACACACACACACACACACACACACACACACACACACACACACACACACACACACACACACACACACACAGACATATATATATATATATATATATATATATATATATATAAACACATACATATACAGTATAGATATATATATATGAAAAGTAATATATTCTGATACTGTATAGATGCAATTCCAATAACTTAGGTAGCTAATATCCATGCTAGACTGCTCTGTAGCAGCTCTTGTGTAACAGAACCTTGTATTATGTATACATATATATATATATATATATATATATATATATATATATATATATATATATATATATATATATATATATATATATATATGTATATATGTATATTATTAGGCATTATGTATGTGTTCCAGGTGAAACATACGCTGTCCATACACTGACCTCAAGGTTCAGGACATAGCCTGGGCCCATCGGACGTGGCCCTGCATTACTGGGACGTGTTTACGTCGTGAATGACCAGGACACCATGCAGAAGCACACACAGCCAATCAGCCGTTTTGCTCACACGGCTCACTTAATGAGCCAGGAAGATCTGCTTGTCTTTGGGCACGGGCTTCACAAAGTAGCCGGCAGTTATTCCCACGCATGTCCTCAATTTGGTTTAATTCTCGAGTCTCATTTGGAGAGATGAGTGGTGATGAAAGAACCCCCCCCCCCTCCCTTATCCTTTGGCTGACCACCAAATCAAATAATCAAAAGTTGAATTTGCCCTTGTGATGTTAATGAAGGCATTGGAGCCACACATAGCTCTGATATGAGCAGGCTATTGGTTGACTCCGAAAGGAGGATTTCATTTTTTTGTGCCTATCCCCCAACAAACAGAATGTCAAATTTCTGTTTTATGTCACAACCCAGGGCGGCATGTCTGTTGTGTTGCTGCTCGTAGCTGAAAGAGACTGAATCACCCCCTTGAGGATGAAGACATTTTGAAAAGCAGGCTCCCCATCTCTAAACCCCCCCCCCCCCAAAAAAAACACAACATTTAAGCTAGCTCAAAGCAGTGACTGTGGCGACATGGCGATGTTCAAACGAGGTGGCTCTGAATCCCACTTCCTAACGAGCCCTTTGGTTGAGATCCTGGTGTCTCGTGCGCTCTGCTGTGCCCTCACTCGTTATGAGGTCAGAAGTTGTATTCCTCCTGCAATGATGTGAAAAGTAGCAGGAAGGCTGAGGCCATCTTGCTCGCATGCCTCACTGGTTTGGGGGCTCGTTGTGTGTGTTTATGAGAGACACCATTTATATTGAAAAGAAGGAATACTCTGAGAGGACCGTGAAGCTCCATTGAAGGGAAAGGGAAAATATTTGGGACTCAAAGAAACTCCACCACGACCCAAACGTAACCTTCAACACCACTTTTTTAACTAGACATTTGTATAGTCAAACAAATCTATGACATTTTCCATTGCTACCAACCCTAACCTCACTCACCAATTCAACCCCAAATAAAACAAAGTATAGACAACGAATATAAAGAGCCTCATCTCACCTTGGGTTTAAATCAGGAGTGGCAGCTAAGCAGTGGTAGCCTTTCAGAGTTCAGGGTTGTCTCGGAGGCCTCTGTATAGCTTCTCCTCGTCAGCGGAGAGACACAGCATCGCCCTCGGCACGGTGGATCCCAGCGAAGGCAGGTTCAGGACTTTTTTTTTTTAAGCGCACTTATTTTGACCTTTTCATTGGGTAAAGCCTCTACCACCCTTCCCTCCCTCTGCCCTAATCCTCCTTATAGCCAAGTGACAGTTGTGCAGATGTGGGCAGGCAGTGCCTTCCGGATCCCTGGGGCACAGGCCTTCCGACATGTGAATACATTGGAGTTGCTCTTCCAGCGGTCTTCATTCCGCAGCCCCGTGTTAAATAATGGAATGGGTTCGATATACAGTAGACACTTTTCCCCTTCGTTAAACCATATTATTGGTACTTTACTCCGTCCACAGCAATGAATTGTTGCAGGTAACGTGCTTTCCCCCCTCTGTGCTGTGGAGGCTCAGCATCTGGATGCCGGTCGCAAGAATCAGCTGTGTCTCGGCCTCACTCTTTCAGCGTTTCTTTGTATTTGCTGATTTAGTCAGGGGGGCAGCCAGCTTGATCGCTCTCTCTCCTGGCTATTAACATGAGTCAGTCCGGGATGTTTCATTTGTATAATTGTTTTGGTGCATGTTAAATGTTTAAATCCATTGTGACAAAAGAACGCACAGTCAAAATGTACACCCTGCACACTGAATGACCGTGCTCAACCCAACAAAAACAACACAAAGACAGAATCTAATTGCAAAAGCTGAAATTGTACATCTTTTATTTGTTTAGGGTTTATAATAAGCAAGTTCAAGTTAAATAAATTGATTATGTGGCCCTAACAAAGGCAGTCAGTCAGTTTTCCCAGTCTAGTCGGTCTGAGAATCAAATTAGTTTCTTACTCTGTCGCTGGGTCGTGGGTGAATGACTCCTGGAAACACTGGAGCAGAGTGGATTGTCGTGATCCGGGGGAATGTGGAGGGATGTGCAGGATGGCCGTCGGTGGCAGATAAATAATTGCTGGAAAGAAATGAACTGGCCTCCCTCTGTGTGAACTTCTTCTCTCCGAAGGACACAAGTGTCACAACCTGAATTTCAGCAGCAGGTTCGGCAGACATCTGTGTTCACATCCCCATCCCCTTGAAAAACCCATGTTCCCAATCTACTCACCGATTGTTCCCCTGTTCACACCTCAATTCAAGTCCTTTCCATTTTGTACGTCCGTGAGTTTCAGCGAAGGGAGAAGAAAGCACAAGAAGTAGAGAGAAATCAGCAGGAGCAAAATGCTATTTTGTAAGGCCAGTTTATTCATTTTGAACGTTTATGCATCCCCCCATTGACAGCCATCCTGCAATCACTCTCCATTCTCCCGGATCACACCGTTCTGCTCTGAACAGTTGTTTACAGAAGCACAGTCATCCACTCACAACCCAGCGGCAAAGAGCAAAAGACTGGAAGAGTCTCAGACTGATTGGACAGGCCTAACTGACACTATTTCGGAGGACAAAGTAAATTAAAGTATATAGAGTGGTGCAATTACCTCCAAAACTGTTGTCCAGGTGTACGCTGCCCGCATCTTCTTCACCATTATCATGAAGATCCTGTATCCGGCCATCTTGGGACGTACAAAACTGCTAAAGATTGCAAGCCCTTGTGAATTGGCCGATGATGAGCGTTGATGAGAGAGAACAGCTCCACAAACCTGAGACCCAGTGTGACAAGGTCCCCTGCTACATGATACCTAGGGGACTTCTACTGGGCTCCTCTAATCACACGGATGCAGGGTGGATGTTTTGAAGGCCGGTTTATTGTACAGTTGGCAGATAATGATACATAGGCTGGTACTCCATGTTCCCATGCAGAAGATCTCTCCCTGAGTCTGGGTGGGGATGGCTGGTTAAACCTGTGCACACAAGAGGTGTGCAAATTCACCTGGCCTGAGTCCCCCTTATTGTGCTCTGGGGCTGGGTGATGGCTTACACCAGCCATCATCTACACACACTCCGCCACCAGAGACCTCCTGGGAAATTGCAAGAAACTGTGGTACATGGACCTTGGGAAACGCCAGGAGTGGACTTCATGGAACCCGTTCCCCGAAACTCCTCGACCTCGGCCACCTCATTGTCTTTGTTGACATCTCCACTAGATGGGATGATGGATTTCCCCATTGCAAGGCAGCAGAAGAGACATTATCCCGGATTCTAACAAGGGAGATCTGTCTCGTTGCGCTGTGCCAACTTAAATCCTCTCGGACCAAGGTTCCCCGATTGTGTTTGAAGTAACCTGCAGGCAGTGGAACCTCAAGCAGAAAAGGACCCCGCCTTACCATCATCGACTGATCTGACAGAGGGGATGAACAGCGATGGGAAAGCCATGTTTGCTTCATATGTGGAGGACAAACACATGAGCTGTGACAAACACTTACCTGTTTCCTTCTTCTGCTCAGCGGGGCATGAGGCCACAGGATTTCCCCCGGCGGAGCTCAACCTCCGCCGTCTTCCCCAAAGCCCCCTTGGAGGCTGAGCTGAGCCCAGCCATGTGGTCCTGACACGCCTGCATGCGCTATAGCTAACCCCCGGTGAGGACCTTTGTGGTACAAATGTTGCACCTGACGCCGCCCATTGACTCAAGCCGAGAAGTCACGCCTGGTGCAGGCTGGGGACCAATCAGTGGGTAGATCAGGGTTGTTCCTGGGGGGGGGCAGGATGGTGGTGTACCCAGCTGGTTCAGTCTGCTGATCAAACCCAGGTTGTGACAACGCGTACGGCCGCCGTTACGCTCTCTGCCTTGCAGTACATGGATGTGCAGCTCCGCAACCCCGGTCGGTGAGGTTTATGGCAGCACCGGGTTCCATATGTGAAAGTGCAAGCTGTTAGCTTCCCCTTGTCTCATGTTTTGTTACCCCTGCTCGCCTGCCGAAAGCAACAGTAGTTTAGCACAAGATATCTTGGTGGCAAGTCAAACTTTAAAACCTGGCCCCGTGCTGCTACAGCGCCTCTGTGGAATAGCAGTGTTCCTGGCAGAGCATTCAAAGCAGCACCGGAGCGTCTCCGGAAAGACAAAACAAACCCTGACTTTCTCAAATTTGCATCTGCAGCAAGGTAATGAATAATACAACAAAAAAAGAGGCATCGATTTTCTTTTGGGGCGAATGCTGATTCAGAGTAAACAAATATATGTGTGCATCTCACTGTCTGCATCGGTGAACGAAGATGAAGGTAAATGTTTGATATGACAATAAAGGAAAAAGGGGCTTGTGTTGTAGGAAAACAACCCCGATATAATGCAATGCATCACAGGTCCTTATCTCTTCCTGGAGCATATATATTATATTAAATGTTTATCTTACAGTTTTTATATATATTTATAATTTCATGGTAGGCTATGGTCAAATATTGTGTCTGTGTGTATGTGCACGTCAGTTTGTGTACATACTGGTGTGTGTAGAGATGTATGTGTGTGTGCGTTTGTGTGTGCATGTGTGTACGTACTGGTATGTGTTGGAGTGTGTGTGTGCGCTCGTGATGTGTGATTCATGAACGATTAGATCAAAAAGAACAAATCTTTTGTGCGACCTGGTCCGTACCATTTGTATCTGTGATCATCGTTCATTTCGATCATGCGTTCTTGGATTTGCTCATGTTCATTACTTATATGATCCGGAAGATACGATCGTATATGCGATTGTATCGATCATTTTCTTCTTGGTTCTGCCCATGCTCATCACTCTATAGGGACCGTTTTTCTATGTGTTGTTTAAATGTGGCCCCTAAAGTAGATTCTCAGACCCATTGTTTCTTCATGTGCCAAAATAAACCTAATAATGGTGATTGATAATGAAAATGGGAATGTTGGCTACATCGTGTATTGTGTTTGTCTACTTTCCATATATCCCCCACAATGTGCGCAAGAACATTAGACAGACATATTTCTCATCAGTGCTGTGTACTCGTACGCACAAACGTGTGTGTGTGTCTGTCTGTCTGTCTGTCTGTCTGTCTGTCTGTCTGTCTGTCTGTCTGTCTGTCTGTCTGTCTGTCTGTCTGTCTGTGTGTGTGTGTGTGTGTGTGTGTGTGTGTGTGTGTGTGTGTGTGTGTGTGTGTGTGTGTGTGTGTGTGAGTGTCTGTGTGTGTGCGTGCGTGCGTGCGTGTGTGTGTGTGTGTGTGTGTGTGTGTGTGTGTGTGTGTGTGTGTGTGTGTGTGTGTGTGTGTGTGTCTGAGATTCAATGTCATACATTGTTTGACTCCAGCCGAAACAGAAAGAGCCCAGAACATGTTTAAACTGTCTCCTGCTCCCGGGACCTTCTAATCACCGAGGCCTCCACCAGACACGCAGCCTAGATGCTCCACCCCGCACGGCTTAACAGCCATTCAATGCGGTCCACTTCAAACAAAAGACGTAAAATGTCACGCTGCAGTCGTGAGCCGGTGTCGGCAGATTAACCCGTACTTCAAACGGACTGCCCAGAACGGGTGGTTTTCCAGCGCAATGTAATGGCCCTATTAGCTCCGCGGAGGAGAGAGTGGAACAAAAGGAAAGCAGTGATGACAAGATGTTTTGTCTTTTTTTTTCATTCGTCGTTTACATTAAGTCAACACGGACCACGTTGTAAACGCTCGCAACACCTCTCTGTCGCAGCGGTGACACCGCTTATCGCACACTTGCAGGCGGCTGTTGAAATTCAACTTTACTGAATAATTAGCATATAGCATAAGTCAACGCACTCCATGTCGTGAAGGAGAGACAAGTGAAATTACCATTTTAATTCGGCGGTGATTTGCATTTGTAAAACAAAAAAAAACATTAAAAAAATGTGTATGGGGCCGACTGTAGTGTATGTCTTTATGGCTATATCAATCCAAAAATATCATATTCCTCTCAAGGAAGAAAAAGCTATTACCATTTGCTGCTATCATCGCTGACCAATTTGAATGGAAATGAAGTCATTATTAATGGTGTCACAGTAACACAAGGGGGTATTCGTCCTCCTTGACTACGAGTGTGTAAAACCGCCATTCGATTGGGCCTATGATTCATGGTTTCAATTAGCCGAGTCCTCGCGTGTCAACATGTCCTTCTTTGTAGAACACAAGCCTGCTCTTTCCTGAAACATGTTGGAATAGGCCAATGCAATATATTACATTATATTAATATTATAATAATTGATAATATAATATTATGATAATAGTCGATTTACATTTAAATGGCTGCAACACCAACCGGGGGAAGGCAGCGGTTCCAATCAACATAATCGTGTTGAGCTACAGAAAACCGTCTTGTGATAGCATTAGAGCATCATGTAATCCCTATCTATCAGCGAGTATCATGTGAGCTCTATTTAGTGTCATGAAGGCCCTGTGTATCAGCAAGTGTCATGTGAGCTCTATTTAGTGTCATGAAGGCCCTGTGTATCAACGAGTGTCATGTGAGCTCTATTTATTGTCATGAAGGCCCTGTGTATCAGCGAGTGTCATGTGAGCTCTATTTAGTGGCATGAAGGCCCTGTGTATCAGCGAGTGTCATGTGAGCTCTATTTAGTGGCATGAAGGCCCTGTGTATCAACGAGTGTCATGTGAGCTCTATTTAATGTCATGTAGATCCTGTGTATAAGCGAGTGTCATGTGAGCTCTATTGTTTAGTGTCATGTAAGGCCTTTGTATCAGGGAGTGTCGTGTGAGCTCTATTGTGTAGTGTCATGTAAGGCCTTTGTGTGCTATTTAAATAAAGTTGCCTTTGTATCAGGGAGTGTCGTGTGAGCTCTATTGTGTAGTGTCATGTGAGCTTAATTCAGTGTCATGAAGCTCTATGCATCAGGGAGTATCAAGTGAGCTCTATTGTTTAGTGTCATGTAAGCTCTATGTCTCAAGGAGTATCAAGTGAGCTCTATTGTGTAGTATCAAGTGAGCTCTATTGTTTAGTGTCATGTAAGCTCTATGTGTCGGGGAGTGTCATGTGAGCTCTATTGTTTAGTGTCATGAAAGCTCTACCAGGGAGTGTCTTGTGAGCTCTATTGTTTAGTGTCATGTGAGCTCTATTGTTTAGTGTCATGTGAGCTCTATTGTTTAGTGTCATGTGAGCTCTGTTTTAGAGTCATGTGAGCTTTATTGTTTAGTGTTATCATGTTGTGCATGATAGACCAAACAATGGGAAATCACGTTGTGCATTTGAACAGTGTTAAAAGCTATACTGATGGAAAGCTATACTGATCTGTTTGCTTGTGGGTGAAAATACATTCTAAGAACTGTTTGCCATTTCTGTGCATGCTTCCTTTGATGACACATCCTGGGTCACAGCTCATACGCCTCTGTTCATCGAAGAATTGAAGAAACTGTGTTTTTCCCATTCTTCCGTCTAAGCTCACATCGTGATGGAGTGCTGAACAAATTTAAAAGAGCATTTTATGATTCCTGCCGTGAGTTGAGTTAGTCTTGCCTCGCAACGTTGTACTTTCAATACATTATGAGTTTTCCATAAATTGCTGTGTGTTCGCTTTCATTCAATGAAATATCCAAAACAAGAATATTCTTTAATACAATGATGGCAGCGAATAAGCAAAACAAAATGATTAAAAATATCCCAGAGGGAAGTCATGCTGTTTTTTCTTGGCTAACCCAAGCCAATCTCGAGGAGCGATAATTTCTCCATCGTCCCCCGTCTGTGTGTGTGGTTCTTATTGATTCAACGTGTGTGTACAGAGGACTCTTTGGGTTTGTTTGTCAGGGAGCTAAATGCTCAAAAATGCTGGAAATGTTATCGAGTCAAGTGGCTTAATCAACAAGGCCGCAATTTAGCAAATTTAACAATGGAGCGCGATGATCTCGCCCAATAATACCCCCTGACCCTCCTGGGCTCCTCTGAGAGACCCTGCATGACTTCACAGCCGGTGTGTTGACTCCCCTTAGTGGCTGTCTGATTTCCCAATATCAACCATGTATAACTGCCATTCCGGAAGGAAGGTTCAGAGCTATGAAGGGAAAATAATTGGAATTAAGTGAATGCCGTTCAATTAACTGACACCTACACCAAGAAGCCTACACTGTAATTAATTGGGAATTAAGTGGCATGGTCACTGATTGGAATCCTATCAGGGTGTGTGTGTGTGTGTGTGTGTGTGTGTGTGTGTGTGTGTGTGTGTGTGTGTGTGTGTGTGTGTGTGTGTGTGTGTGTGTGTGTGTGTGTGTGTGTGTGTGTGTGTGTGCGGTTGCATGCGTAATGCTGGCGACACATTATAAAATTCTACTTCTGTCATCTGTCTGCCTAGTCATCAGAAACCCCGCAAGCAACACACACACGTCAGCCAGTAAGTCAGGCTGCTGTGGTGCTTCCTTCTAACAAATGTACTCATTGTAAATCCCTGAGTAAAATGCTAAATGTATGCTAAATGTAAATGTGATTTTTTGGGGGTAGTTTACATTAGCAAGATTAAGTGCAGTTCATCCATATCAATCCAGTTAGCTATTAATAGCCGTGGTCACATTTCCAGAACAATAACTTCCTTCATCTCAGCAGTTAAAGCAGTTAGACATTCTGTGTAGAAAAGGGTTATATTGTTTATTAGTGAAGCCCTTATCACTGAATGAGTCGATGATTACTGATTACTAATGCTTACACTGGTTATTTTTAGAATGTCCATTAATTTGCCACCACAACCATTTCCCCATTTATGGTAATATCTAGATGATTCATTTGCTCAATGTTTAAGTGTACAGTCTAATTTGTGTGTGGTTTTCAATTAGCTTATAAGGAGCGCGTTCTTGTTTTTTTGGGTCAAGTTGGCGTAACCATGACAACCGTTGACACGGAACCCACTCTCTGATCATGGACGGTTCATAAGAAGTCCTTTATGAGAGACACTTCTAAGTCGTCATCGTCGACAGATGAATAAAAGAGCTGTCCTCTCTACCACAAAACATGCTACATGAACACATGGTCACTATGCTCCACACTGAAGGAGAGCTGACAGTTGATACTCTTCTCTGTTTTGGCACCGCAGTTGTGGAACGGGCTATTTGCCGCTTTCCGGACCGCAGATTTGCTCACCAGCTTCCGCAAAAGACCCAAAACTCACCTGTTCAGAGTTCACCTAGACTCGTGTCATGAAGGTGTTGTACTTCCTGGCACTTAATGTACGGAGTTGTTGTATGTTGTACGTCCTGGCACTGAATGTGCGCACTTATTGTTTGTTGTACGTTCTTGCACTTAAAAATAGTTCTTAGCAGCGTGTTCCATCGTATCCTAGCCATCCTTTTTGTACAGTATACGGGGAATGGGTTAACCTAGCGATTGTTAGTGCTTGGCACTTGGTTCTATGAACATCCCTACTCTACCGACAGCGATATATTGTTGTTTCTCTTTCTTCTGACAAATGTACTTATTGTAAGTCGCTTTGGATAAAAGCGTCTGCCCTAAATGTAAAATGTAGGCCTAAATGATAGAAAAGCGGATTACCGGACCAGCCCAGAGAATGATTTTCTTTGTCTTCCCGGGATGCGAGACAGATCCGACGTTCCAACCGGCAGTGAGGAACTCTGAACGCCGCGTGGGGAGCCGGGAACGTTATGACTCCACATTTATTCTCCTCTCGGTTGCTCTGCACCAGGGAACAGCGGAGCAGACTGATGGAAGCGAAAGGCGCCCAGAGAGAACCTGGGCAGAGCAGAAAAACAACGAGGAAAGAAAGAAAAAGAAAAATCACTTCTGGCAGGGTACAGCCGGATGTTAATTAGGCCCGTTTAATTAATCTCCTCTGCAGCTCTCTGTTTCCTCGTGTGCTTAGGAAATCACTTCCTGAAAGGGAGCGGTTTTGGCACGACAGGCGCGGCTAATCAAATCACGGTGCTGCTGCTGCCGCCGTGAGATCTGCTTCATTACATAGCGCCTGGACACGTGCACGTAAACATTAGTTTGTGTGATTCTGTGGAGTGTTTTTTTTGTGGAGTGTTTACCTCTGTGTACGATGAAGGTAGAAAGGTTAACAGGTGTATTGTTTTCACTGAGCTTGAAACTAGATGAGCGCGATGTTAAGATAGTTTGCTTAAAGGCTCCATGTTAGATTGGCAGATTATCTGCGACTTTGAAGAATGAATAAAGTGATAGAAAATAGTGGATTTGGCAATTTAAAAAAAAATTGTTCCTAAAGCGGTACTCATTAGTATGCAATTGATAATCGCTATTGAGCAAAGGGTTCATAAGCTCATTTATATAGCGCAAGTTCATTTAGAAACTATTAATGATTTAATTATGCCTTAGTAAATATAATAATGCTGCAATTCATGATTAGTTCAGGTTGATAGAAACCATCAGGTAAAGATTCTGTGTGTGCTCATCTAAAGCTAGGACTATAAAAACCTTGATACTTTTTACTACTCGGTAATGCCGCAATGGTACCTAAGGCGCTTCCAGCCTTTAAATGTAGTTTTATACATGCTTATAAGGCAGAAGCACAGAAGACTGAAAGGATGGGAGATTTCTGCAAACCCAAAGTTTGGGGATTCATAAATGCGAGTGAGTTGTTTGAAAGGCAGCGAGAACAGACGCTAACAGACCTACAGCCATTACGTTTGACAGGAGATCACGCCCTGCCGTGAAATATGCCCTCCCCCCATTCTCCCCCGTAGTTTAACAATCTGGAGGTATAGCGCTTCACTCTGTAGCACGGAGAGAGCTTATTAAAACGCTGGAGATAGATGTCCTGAGCAATGCTACTTTATCTGATTCTGTTTCATCAAATCTGTGCTTAGTCCACAGGATTGGTTGACATTAACGATTTCTGGCGACTTTGTTTTTGATATTTTTGGCATAATGTTGGCACGACAGTTTTTATAAGCTCACTCCACTGCTGTGCGTCCCGCCCCAAAATGATGGACCAGTAGTAAGACTTTTGATTGGCTCTGGGAGGGAGATTTACTCTCCCTCCCAGTTTTCACCCAACCTTGGATAAGTCTCTAGTTGAGCGAAGCGTTTAGAGACTGAATTGTGTGTCTTAATGCTTTGATCAATGTAGCGTTCAAATGTAATTTATAAATGCTTATTAATGCAGATTAGATAATGAGAAACAAAACACTTGAGTGAGTTCATTCTAAGAACTCACCATCAATCAAAAAATGCAGCAGCATTGTGTTTAGAAAGCATTATTATTATTTAGCATATCGTTTGTAACTTATTATCATGTACGTTATAGATTATCTTGCAAACCATTATTTAATTACTTTAAAAAGTCATTAATAACTGGTAGGTTAACACCAAAATCAATTCTTCTGTCGTTCTTCTCAAACCTACGACTGTCACGAATGCTCTGATCCCATGTCCTATTAAGTCGTGGGCGCAAGTTTTCCTGCTTCAATTGGGCTTATCTTGCCCTTTAACTGAGCTTCACACAGACACACATGTATATATATATTTATATATATATATATAAAGACCCGGTGACAACGTCTGAAAGCGGTAGAGACAGAACAGAAAGAAGGTTGATGTGTGGGCGGGAATAAAAGAGATAGCGTTTAGTTGTTAATAAGAAATCTGACTCCTGGTGCCACCACCACTTATGATGGGCCTGGTGTACGATGGCTTTTGATTGGCTGTGACATGTCACATGTAGGGCGATGTAAAGGGGGCGTTGCCTGCAGAGCCAGACAGAGGATTCAGTGAAAGACTAAAGAGGTGCTTAGGGAAGGCTTTTGGTTGTAATTGGTTAGAAATGCCAGCGCCAGCCGTCAGCTATTAGAGAAATGCTGTGTTCGAATATTTGACGTGTTTGACTGTGCCTGCTTCCGTCTGAATGCGACTATATAGACTTTAGATAGCTCCCTGCTTACTTCAGAACAATCAGGGCAACTCTGCCCTGGTTGATTAGGGATACCCATATTGCTTGTCAATCACGTTCACACACACACAGCGTTGTCGTAGCTCCACCACTCGCTGTGAAACACTCCGATGGTGGTGAAACAGGGAGTGAAGGATTCTGGGTTGTTTATTTTTGAAACCCTCTCACTGACAGCATCTTTAGCAGCAGCAGTATCCTCGTTGGAGGAAAGTCTTCTCAACATGAGTTGCTTTGGTCGGGTGGTCCTGTTGTCTTGTGCATTATTTATATTCTGCATTTTGGCCAGGAGTTGTTATGTTTGACCGGATAATGATGAAAAATGAACACGTTGTGCCTTTTGGTGTTGGCTCCCCTCGCGCTCCCTGTTAAAGATGGTTTGGTTCATCTGCTGTTTACATCCATGCACACTCAAGGGTCGTCCAGTGGTGCTCCAACACAATGCATCTTTCATGCTTTGTTTTCACTTCACCTAGATGGTGTGATTCCAACGTTACTGCAACAGCTCTGTACCGGGCGGCCTGGAAGGAGAGGGCAACGTTTTGATTATGCCCTCAGAAAGTGAACACAATAAGACCCTGCCCTTGTGAGGTAATTAGCACGGATACAGTGAAGTCTGTATCCTCATGTATGCATATTTGTAAAGTCTGTGAACAGAGTGTTTTTTAGGGTTGTACCAATGTGTCGAAAAGGACAAGCCTCTCTGGCGGATCAAACCATCGTCGCTGTCACTCCTGACGCCACTTAAACATCCCTCTCCAATTCCATCTGTCAAAAACGCCTGCTTGTTCCAAATCGACCTGAGATCATTTGTCGTGCGTGCGCCTGCCCAAAGTGAACGGCAGTATTCTTGTTGCTCGCTCTTCATAGTTCTTGCATGATGATTCGCTGGGACCGACTCAGACCAACCCTTTATTCCGCCATTGTTGACATGCATGGCAGGGCAATGCTATGCCTAAATGTTCACAACAAGGAAGTGGTTTTGACCGGTCATATCAGTCAGGGGGGTATTAGTGAAGCCAGAAGGGACAGCCATTGTGGTTTCATCCCCCAGACCGCTTCTTCTCCTTTGAAAGGAAGTAGAGAGTGAACAGTAAAGCAACCCCATAGCAGAATGAATCCCATGCACACACAGACACACACATACACACACGCGCACGCAGGCACTCACGCACGCACGCACGCACGCACGCACACACACAAAACCAAACACACACACACACACACACACACACAAAACCAAACACACACACACACACACACACACAAACACACACCATCAGGCTAACTGAATAATGAATCAGTGAGGTTGTGGTAAATTGAGGATTCCTGCTCCATCTGTGTCTTTAGTAATTAGTTCCCGGTGCCTCATGGGTTAAATGATCTTGCGGTGGCAGGAGTCCATCAAGGTAGCCGCCATCAAATGCCCTGGGCCTCCTAATGAGAGTGTGGACAGACCACAGACTTCTCCATTAGCCCTGTCCGCCTGGTTTTGGCACTCTCTTTTTCTTCGGTCAGACTCCACTCACCCTGTGGTGAAAACACTGAGGTTTTAACGACCTACTACCCACACCGCAGAATACGTTCCCACCTTGGCCCCGATCACTCACGCATTTCAAACCTCGCTCAAGCCGTTGTGCGTTCGCAACACAACAAGAGGCTCCGTGTTGTTTTGTGTCAAGCATCCAGAGGTAGCGAACGCTATGCCGTGATAGGTGCTCGTCTAGACAGAATCACTCACCCGTTGTCAAGTCAAGGGCTGAGCTCAAACGTCACCCGTCGTCAATCATCGCCGTGAACGCCTTATTTTGAACGATTCTATGATTCCCGGCGCACGTGGTTCTATTATTGAACATGACTCGGCATCATAGGCAGTGTCAGCCGGCACGGCACGGTCGCTACAGCTCCGCCCACTGTGAGGGGGTCAAACCGGCCGGGAGCTTGTATGTGCGAGCGCATATCAAGTAGGGATCTGCGGTAAACTGCTCCTCTGCGTCAACCGGCAGAGAGCATTGTTCGGGGTCCCTTTCAATACGCTCGTAGAGTAGAATAGAGTTAACATTTCATAGTGAATCGCCTTGTGTTTTTTTTTTGGCAAGGCGATTGTGTGAGGTTGTGCAGAAGCATGTCCCCTATTGTCTGTGACTCATTTGATTGCTAACCCAAGTGTGATGTCTGGGTCATGATTGTCGGAGTGATCATCGCACCCCATCTATGATTACAGGTAGGTCATCGAACAGGAAGCAGCGCGAGCAATCAACAGCAGGAAACCAGCCCTGACGCCATCGCTGCCATGATTCATTTGGGGTTGGGGGGGGGGGGGCTTTCTGTGTGAACCAAACAATCATTTTACAGCAAGGTTTAGTTTATTCATGTGCAACCTCCCATACTAGGTTGTCGTGAACCGTCCGTCAGGTAGGCTTCATGGTGTCTGAACACGTACAGCTCATTGTGGATATGCTCATTGATGTTTGTGGTGTAACTTGACTATATATAGTCATCAATGTACTGACTCTACTCCCCGCAGTGAGACTCTGGGAGAGAGCTGAATTAATGACTGACTACAGATACTCATGCCTTTACTCTCCCCCACACCGTGTCCAGAGTCGGCGAGAAACTTAAATATACATGGAGAGGATAAACATCTAATTATTGAAGAGTGTGTATAGCGGGGTGTTCCGTGGGTCGGGTTTGCTCAGTTGTCCCCCGGCAGAACCAACGGTTCTAAGTCCGTTCTAGACGCAGAACCCGCTTTTGGCGAGGGGTGTGCGGGTAAACAGCTGAAGTCCTCCCTCTCCTCTCCTCTTGGCTGGTGGGCTTTAAAAGTCCATCACTGGGACCGCCAGTTCAGCCTCTCCCCAGTGGAGAGGGGCTCACACCTGAGTGCAACATACACACAACCTCAACCCCCCACTCCCTCTCAAACACACACACACTTACACGCACAAACAACCACTCATACACAGACACGCGCACACACACGGACATAAACACTACCTCAACCTCCCCCCTCAAACACACACATACTTACACTCACCTGAGTGCACGCACACGTACGCACGTTTTTATCTCGGTCACGTACAGGGGCGTGTGCGCGTGCCAGGCGGGCATGTGCGAGGACATGCGGGCGCCTCTCTCCTCACCATCGCGGCACTCAGGGGTACCTCATCACTAGCATATTGATCGCCTTGGAGGCTGGCTTCCCACCTCCCTCTTCTGTCATCCCCGGCTCGGCGTGTCTGCCGACGTGGGGCCGCAGCGCGCCGATAGCATCTGTTCTCATTTAGAAGCCCGGCGATCACTATCGAAGGATCCGAGCCGCATGGAGCAACAAGAAATCTGGAGATTGATGTCTGACGTCAGGGCTCTGCTGGTGGATCCGAGCCGAGATGCACAGGAAATGTAGAAAAGAACAATATTCATCGAGGAAAGCAAACCTCCCGTGAATAAAAAAAATACGAAAAAGGGGGAGAATGATTTTGCTTGTTTGCTTACAACACGTCGGTAACGTACCTCCCCGCCCCGCATCACCACACCTAGCTGGGGTACGACGCCGCCCTCACGGAGCCTCCTGCACCATAACAAACAGTGAAACGCATCAGGAAGCCCTCCTCCACCTCCTCCTCCGGTTCATACCTGGAGCAGGGAAGGCAGTGCGCAGTCAAAACATATGAAAGTGAGACTGAGCAACAAAGGAGCGAAGGCGCCCCTCCGCTCTGTCCCCCCTCTGACAGCCCGAGCCGAGGAGGTGGGCGGCGTGCGGGGGGGCTTCATGAATACCAGATGAGCTCCTCCAACGAGGCTCACCGGGCCAGGGTCGGGGCGGAGGGCGGGGGGGGGGAAGGAGACGGCAGGACCACCGTCTCATTATAAAAGACGTCCCCACGTTTACCCTGCCACACCTCACAACCTCTCTGTCTGCCAATCGCCCTCCCTTCTAGTCTGTCTGTCTGTCAGCTCACCTCCCTCCCTCCCTCTCTGGCTGTCTGTCCGTCTGCCCACCTCTGTTCCGCTCTCTCTCTGTCTCTCTCTCTCTCTCTCTCTCTCTCTCTCTCTCTCTCTCTCTCTCTCTCTCTCTCTCTCTCTCTCTCTCTCTCTCTCTCTCTCTCTCTCTCTCCCTCCCTCCCTCCCTCCCTCCCTCCCTCCCTCCCTCTCTGTCTGTCTGTCTGTCTGTCTGTCTGTCCGTCCGTCTGCCCACCTCTGTCCCGCTCTCTCGCTCTCTCTCTCTCTCTCTCTCTCGCTCTCTCTCTCTCTCTCTCTCGCTCTCTCTCTCTCTCTCACTCTCTCTCTCTCTCTCCCTCCCCCCCCCCCCCCCCCCCTCTCTATCTCTCGCTCCCTCTCTTTTTCTTTCCCAGGAGAGCCACTAGCTAAACAAGGGATTGGAAGCTCAAAGGGCATCGTGGAGAAGGTAAACACTGGCGGTGTCTAGCGTCTCCTGAACAGACACAGCGCCTGCAGACGAAGCTGGTATTGACAAGGGCCTCAGGAGGTAATTGCTTGTGAATGTGATTAACATTGGTATCAATCAATGGCTTAGCGTAATTGACGTTCACCAAGAAGGAAAGAGGACTTTGCTGAATGCAAAACAACGTTTATAACGTTGGAGTTATGAGCTCAATTATTTCCATTCTAATTTGAAACCGATGTGAAATACAGTCAGGGGTCTTTCGCCTGGCCTTCAGCGGTGAGAACCTAGCCACACAACAACCCAATGCCTCTTGGATCAAACTAAAGTCTAGACCAGCCAGGGGCATTGAGCTCTGGGTCGTCTGCAAATGAATACTCAGCGAGACATTTGAAATCTGTGACAGGGTTTTCTGTTTATACGATTTCCTGAGACTCTGCACAAGCAAACAATCTTCTGGTCAGCTCACATAATGCACAAAACATGGTTCTAAGGAACGCCCATCATTACCTGGATGGCTCATTTAGAATCATGTGAGTGTTTTAATTATTTAATAATACATAGGGAATGTTAAAAAAGTGTTGAAATGGTCAAGTGCACAGCTTACATTTGGAAAAACGGTTACCAGGGCAAATTCAATTTTAATTTTAGCCATTTCTGTCCTCTTCCTCTTCAACTACAGTGTCCAGAGTATGGCTGATCATGCCATCCCAAACCCGGAGCATCAGGCAGGGAGGCCCGGCATATCCCAGAACTGTCTGGTATCCCCATTGTGTGTCGGCTCCAAAGGGTCTTTATCATAACGTCTTCTTACACTCTGTCTCTCCCTCACAGTGACGGAGTATCACACTGACTTCCAATGCTGCCAGACTGCGTATCTGTGAAGTCTAGGCTGGGGAGATATTCTCACCTCACAGGTTTTTTCATGAATCTGGAATTCTGCTTGGGAAGCCGAACACGCAGGTTTCTGATTCCATTCATCTGCGCAGCAGTGGTTATGTATATTAATGTTATTTATCCAGCTTCCTGGTATGTTCTTGCCACATGCCCCTAAGATTACGGAATGCCGAAATCCTCTGTGATCGGGAGAATACACACACACGTGCACGCACACACGCACGCACGCACGCACGCACGCAGGCACGCACGCACACACACATGCACACATGCACACACACACACATGCACACACACACACACATGCATACATACATACATACATACATACATACATACATACATACATACATACATACATACATACATACACACATACATACATACATACAGAGGATGGTGCTGATAATGATGTCGACGGTGATAATGATGGGTGCTGGTGATGACGGTGGTGATAATGATGGGTGGGGGTGATGACGGGCGTGGGCGGTGAAGCGGCGTGAACCCCGTGTACAACGTGTTCATCACCGAGCGAGAGTCACGTGATCCATCTGTCCGCCGACCGCTTTCCCAGATCAAACGCTGCGTTCCTGCGTTCCGCAGCACAAAGCTGGTGTCAGAGAACAAAGGCTGCTGCCACTGCACTCCCCCCACTTCTCTCCACCCAGGCCTCTCACAATCAATCCATCGATAAATCACGTCACATCTGCATCGCATGACTTAAAGCGGATACCGCCAGGAGGTTTCTGAATCTAAGCAAGTAAAACGGCCGAAGACATCGGCCCTCCTCTTCCAGGCCGGGCCGGGGCTGCCCCTCAGACCGAGGGGCTGCTTTCAGAAAAACATTCACACACTAACCGATTACTCTGGGAAGGACGGGGCCACTACAAAGAAGGCCGTCGGACAAGTTAGATGGGTGTTGGCAGCCGATAGATACGGTGAGTCGATGAAACGCGCACACAGGAAATGGGCGCGCGTGACTGATATAAAAAGGCGAGAAGCGTCGGGAGCCGGGTGCTAATTGGTTTACATCTGCATGCTGTTTTTCAAGCCTCCTGAGTGTGAAAGGGGTGTGGGGTTCTGGTCACTACACCCAGAGATTGGATGTCTGGAGCACAGCAGGGGGCTTTACATGCACGTCGGATTTGGTTATTTAAAGGCGTCCTTAATTTGCCATTATATCATGTTTGCCCGCTTCGGAAGCTGGTGAACCCTGCAGCTATTCCACGAAGGGGAAATGTCTGTTGCGGAGATATCTATGTTCCCGGTTTCCCACCGCTGTGTTTCCATACTTTCTGTTACACCTTCTCGGGGTGTAGAGTTAGTTCTCCCAGCCCTGCGAGCTCCGACAGCTGGATTGAAGCGTGAGGCACCCAGGATGACTCAGACGAATCTCACCTTGCAAGTGTCACCTTTTGCTAACCTAATTGCAAGCTATTCTTAGATGCGTGATATCTTGTTTTGTCACGTTCGACGTTCATTTTACAAATAGCTGTAAAAAAAAATACATAGAAAACGACAAATTGATATCCCAAAAAACGATAAGCTGCAATGAATAAAAGCGCTTATTTATTTAGCGGGGAGGTGCAGGCTAGATGCTTCAGACATGTAAATCAGGCGGGGGTGTGCACTGCTGCGAGGAGGAGGAGGAGGAGGAGGAGGAAGAGAAGCGAGCAGCTCTCATCAAAGGCCCTAGTTGCCACATGTCATCCGCCGGGCTGCAGGAAATGGATGTGCTTCATTTCACAGCTCCGTAATATCAGCAGGGGAGGGGGGGGGGGGGGGGGGGGGTCCTTTGGGGCCCGCGAGGAGCCGAATTAAACCTGTCCATTGTCTTCTCGGTCACGTCTCCACGCCTGCCCGACCGGGCCCTCGGGTGGCCGAGGAGTTAGGGTCGTCCAGGGAGGGGAGGGGGGGAGGGAGGGTTCAGTACAGCCCGGTGTCGCCGCCCCCCCCCCCGCCCTCCCGCCCCCCTGCGTCGGGATACTGACTCCCTGAGATCCACACGCCAGCGCCGACGCCGAGAGATGTATTGTGGCCAGTTGACAGCCTGTGAACAAGAAAGGCCCCCCCCCCCCCGCCCAATCATAAGGTGTGAAAGTGAAACCCGGAATATCTCGGAAATAAATGAAAAAAAAAAAGGCACAAATTGAATTATGTGCGTTTCTTTTACAGTCAGCTGCTTTCCTTTAGAGGCTTGTTTAAGGCGCAGTTCTACGCATCCCGCCTTCATTAAAGTTCATGAGGCTGAACAGCACAGTGATAGCACCGTCGTCAGCGGGCTGGATCGGCCATAGCTGGGCGCCCCCCAACGATAGCAGGAAGGAGCTGGGAGCATCCCGACTCGGAAGGGAGGAATCATCTTTATTTGAACAGCTCCCTGCTAAATTTAAATGAGATTATCAATACAAACACAAACACAATATGGCTTGATTGTTGACTGCAAAAGCGCTATATTTGCAGGAGGGGAGAGGGAAAGTGCCAACAATACACAAGAAGGGGGGCTTGCGATGTCTTACAGTGTGTCTCTAGACTACTGCTGGGTGTCATGGATGTCAACGAAACATAAACAACACCTCTAATTGGTTTCAACAAATGCTTCGTTTGCTGTTGCCTTCGGGGCATCCTGAATGGATAACTTCAAATAAAACACAAGACGATTGTTCAAACTCATATCAGCGTGGATTACTTGGATTACTTGCGGTGGATAAACACTGAATAAGACTGAATCCCTGCGTGTCCACAGATATCGTCAACTCAACGAATCGAGCCTTTTTGAGGACTTTTCCCTTCCCTTGCGTCTCCGTTTGTCTTGACAAAGGTTGTCATAATCTGTGTCAAGATAACTTCATGGAAACCATGACAATGTCAGCCAGACTGCGTGTGTGTACTCTGCGTTTTCGAAGCTCAAACCTCAGTGTGAGAAGCTTGTGATTACGTTGAGGGCGGTCGGGGCAGCGCACACACCACCTGCACAGCTCTCTAATGAATGAAGAATGAGGACTGGGAAACACAAAAGTACCTTCAACGACTCACGTCTTCCTCCCACGAGCCACACGCCAGCTGAGCGCGTACAGTGGCCCCCGTTATCGCCCGGTACCCTGGCCTCATGCCTCCCGCCGCATGCCTGTTGTCGTCAAGACTAATGCGGAGCATCTGATGCTCACAGATAACTCTGCAAGCTGCCCTAAAAACGTCAGCGCCGCGCCGTCCCCCCCGTCTCCCCAGGGCAGCGTCCTCCCCACTGCCCCTGACAACCCCCCGGCACCGCCTCCGCTGGAACACCACCCTCTGTCACCGCACCACCACCCTCTCTCTCTCCGCCGTCCCCGTCGCCTGGAACCCCACCAGCAGCATCTTTCTCCACCCCCTCCTCCACCACCACCATCTGTCTCCACCCCCTCCTCCTCCGCCGACACCAGTACCAACATCTTTCTCCACCCCTTTCCTCCTCCACCAACGCCGTCTCTCTCCTTCCTCTCCTCCACCACCGCCATCTCTCTCCACCAACCCCCATCGCCCCCCACAAACCCCTCCTTCTCCTTCACCACCACAATCTCCCTCCACCCTTCCCGCCTCCACCTACCCCTCCTCCTCCTCCTCCACCACCATGTCATTCCAATCTCCCATCTTCTTCCTCCACCATCTCCCTCCAACTTCCCCACCATAACCACCATCTCCCTCCACCCTCCTCCTCCTCCACCACCACCACCCCCCCCCCCCCCCTCACCACCACCACCACCACCACCCCCCCCCCCCCTCACCACCACCAGCAAGCTGTTAACTGGTAATGGTAGCGAAGGCCTTCAAAGCTTACGAATCGCTAATAAATAAATAAAAGTAGTTTGTTTTGTTCTCTCAAAGGCGGAAGACATGATCAAGCTGTGTGCTTGACAAGGCCTGCGCCTGATGAAACCCCGGCTGCGTGTCGCACTCCGCGGTCCGTGTGGAAATCACGCCGTCGCTCTGCACAACACTCAGTGCTGTGTGAGGGAGGGCTGGGAGCGAGGCAGGGAAGTGTAGTGTGAAGCACTGCACCAAGGCTGGGACACACCCAACACGACACCTGGAAACCAACTCGGAACGAACCAATGAAAGGGAGGGACGGTCAAGAGAGGAGGAATGTGACGAAGGGAAGACGTCCAACGCTGAGCTCGCAGGGCTCCTCTTCATCAGTACGCCACTTGATGTCATTGTTTGATCAGAGTGTGCCAAGCCTGACTGACTCGCCCCTGATGTGCAGAAGTAAAAAGCCAGCATGGCTCTTTGTCTGTCTTTAAGAGTGGTTTGAGACGATTGGCTGGTGCGTGCGTGTGTGTGTTTATCTTGATCGTATGTGTGTGTGCGTGTGTGTGTGTGTGTGTGCTTATGTGTTTGAGCCCCTGTGTGTTTGTGTTTTGGGGGAGGGGTGCAGTAGTGCATGCACATCTTCAGACCTTTGTTCACGAGAGCGCACGTTGTTGAGTGAATGCGTGTGCGTTTGCACATCGAGTGTCCCTGTGTCCGCATGTCTGCGTTTGTGCGTACACTTGTGTGTGCAGCCACTACTGCCGGGGCGGCAACATGGCGGAGGCAGATAGTGTCCTCACAGGCGTAAGGAGAGGCAGTTAGGGGAAGTGGAGGCAGAGAGTGGATCTGCAGAGCCGCCCCTGTGGTCCTGACTTATCTGCTCCTCGCTGGACACTCCCTC
>NC_044058.1:26943442-26950942 GCF_902167405.1 Gadus morhua | reverse complement strand
AGTGTGTTGGTCGGTGTTAATATTCATTTAAAGATCAATTGTAAAGCCCCAAAGGAGTCACCCATGAGGACGAAGGGAATACCCAATGTGTCGACCAACATACACACACACAGAACGTCGACCCAGCCTCCGACATCTTGTCGGATGCTCTTCATGTGTGAACTGCTGAAGGCTCATTGCTCAGTTCAGGGAATTTTATCTGATCCCAAAAATTTAGTGGCCATCTCCCACTCTGCTCAGCCATAGAGCCACAGAGAGTCAGAACAGACACAGATATCCATGCAGACACGAGGGCAGCCAATAAACACGCAACCTGCTCCGATGTCTAGACCGGAGCTTCTTCTCCAGCTGGATGCAGTGGAGAGAGACTCCTCTTGGAGGGCGTCTCAGTGTCTCAGCGTCTCAGTTTGGCCGGCTTGAGACGGGAACCGTCCATTAGACCTCTCTATCCAGTTAAGATCTGCTGAACTCGGCTCTCAAAGACAGCAATGAAAACGGTGGATGTTAGACCAGCCGGGCATGGAGTAAGTTTTGACGCCCAGACCTTCTTCGGAGGTTGGTTCAGACCCCGCCGTCTCCCTCACCCCCTCCCTCACCCCCTCCCCCCCTCCCCCCCTCCAACAGCGTGAGGACGCCACACTGAGGCTCCTCTCAGCCTCCATGGCTTCAGAGCACATAATGAAAACAACAAGGACCGAATGAAGCAACGCAGCCTGGAAGAGTCACACACGGAGCCGTATGATAGAAGCAATTTTGGTGTAATTAATTTATTCAATAACTGCTGTTTACTTATCCTGTATGAAGTATATGTTATTCGACACATTGGGTATTCCACATGCTCATGGGTACCTCCATTGGGGCATTACAATCGATCTTACCTTATTTTTATACTCCACTAGCATCCTCTCCCTCTAGTCAAATTAATATGAATGCGCATCAATGCACAAACATTATGCGTAAACAGATAACACGCGCACACAATTCAACCAACAGTTACGTTGGGTGGCTCTTGTTGTACCCGTTGAGTCTTAGTTAGACACATGTTTGAGAACATCGTACAGCAGCCCGGGCACACACTACTTAAACACTGATTAATGGTGGCAGTTATTGTTGGGGCCAGGAAGTCAGCCTCAAGTGCCATAATCACACTTGGCCAAAGGCAGAGGTTAAACTCCCATTTAGAACGGGGCAAAGAACAGTGGCATGAGTGGGGATTGGATCTGACAGCCAAGAGTCACAGAGTCAAGTGAATGATGATGGGGAGGGGGGGGTGAGGGGGCAACTGGGTGAACACTGTGCTTGGTAACAAGCAATTTAAAAGACGCTATGACCAATCAAAAACTCAATCAGCGCCGCCATCATGGGGGAAAGAAGATATTCTATCAGCCTAACAATGGCGCTTCTGTGAGGTCATCAGTGAAAGGGTTGGGGGATATGAGTGAAAAGGGGCCCAGAGAAACATGCTGGAACACTGAGTCAAGCCGTGACTCTGGTCAGCTCGAGGTCTTGAGTGGTTCTATGAAGGGTAAGTATATAATGGACTGTATCTTTCGCCGCGTTTGCGCAACGTATTAGGGTCGGTTTAGGACGAGTCATTCTACAGTAGGCTAAAAAAAGATCAGTAACCCAAGAACCTGTACTCTGTCGAGGGAGAATATATCAATGTCCAAAAACAGGCTGTGCCAGAGAGAGACCCAGGAAGTCAGAGGAAGAGTTTTACAGAGAATTAGGCAAGGTCAAAGGAACGATGCAGGCCTGTTTGGCTGGCTGTATTCTCCGGGGCTCGATGAATGCAAAAACTTTTTTCAAACTCAACAATAACACTAATAAGCACAGAAAGTGCCAGGGGAGAATCCGGCAGAGGAGGTCTTGGGAGGAAACTGATAAACGCCTATCAAGAAATTGTTGAATTATTTATCGGCTCGCCTCCACTGCCATTTAGTTTGGCTGTAAATGGAATCTAATTGAACCACAGAAGAAATTCAATCAAAAGCTACCCCCCCCCCCCCCCCCCCCCCCCCTCCCAGTGAGAGACAGGAAGAGAATCGAGCCGTCTTTTGTTGGCGGGGGAGTTTTCTTCTATCTTAACCGAAGCCCATCGGCAAACTGTAATTCGAAAAATTATCAAATGATCCAACAGCGTCAGATTCTCGAAACATAATCACTCCAAATTGAGTCCATGTCAATCAGTCTCAGTTCCCATCTCTCAGCAGTGGTTTCAATCATCTGATCTCCCACACTCCGCGGAATCCGTCACACCAGGGAAACGGGAGAACAAAACCCCACAGAACTGTCGTTCAGGAGATAATATATTTCTAGTATAATGCTCCACATCATCACAATTGATCAAGGTGAATCTCCATTTGGCACATCACTGATTCTGTTTGGTTCTGTTTCATCACGCGGTGCAGCACTAGATTCCGTATGATGCAATAGCAGAGGAAGCTGACACCGCTGGAACGCCCAACGTCCAGCCGGTGCACTCATCCTCCCCCCTCTCCCCCCTCTCCTCTTCCCTGTCTCCCCTCCTGACATCCCACCCTGCCTGTCAAAAAAACCTTCCTCCTTGATTGTTTTTTTTCCCATGACAAATTTATTTTAGAGCTCATCACATCCCCGGTAAACCGGGGCATACTGCTATTTTAATTAAATACCAACGAGACAGCTCAATCAGAAGAGGGGAAATAAACGCCATTCATTCATTTTGAAACTCAATGGAGGCTAATCAAATGTTCCCATCATCGTGTAACTTGATATCTTTGCTCTGGAAAACCTGTTTGCTCGTGAGCTCGCAACCCTTCGATGAGAGAAGCTGGCCAGGTACTAATGTTATCACTGCAGTTCAGATACTTTTCCTCTCTCTCTCTCTCTCTCTCTCTCTCTCTCTCTCTCTCTCTCTCTCTCTCTCTCTCTCTCTCTCTCTCTCTCTCTCTCTCTCAACAACATTGGCACACTTATCATGTCATGTGTTGAAGCCACTTGCTGACACCGTGTGAAAGCATTCTCCGGGCGAGCGCGGTCATCCATTACCTCGTGTTCCTGGTGAGAAAATGGCCCCGCCGAAGAAACTGATGGCCGTCGTGATATTTCAAAAGGTTACACTGCATCTTGTTGGCCGATTGTTTCCAGTGGATTTATATTTGTTTAAAGGGGGGTTGTGGCTGTCAGCGATAACAAATGCGCTGACAAATAGCTGGGCAGCGTGCCATTTGGAATTCATTTAGCATGACAAGGTGGAGATAAACCCGCTTCCGTACCCAGTGTCTCCCCGCAGCGCTCTGTAAATCACAGAACCCCCACTATCCCCGACGAGTAGAGAGTGGAGCGGGGGGGGTGTGCGGGGGGGGGCTGAAGGACAGGCTTGGGGGGACGGGGTAGGGGACGGGGGGGAGGGCGTTGTTTGAAGACGCGGCCCCGGGATACTTCACAGCTCCCTTTACTGTCCTTTGAAAGAGTTAGTCAACACCGCCATGGAGCGCGACGCAGGGAGCGATGCCAATAGACCCCGGAACGACTTTCAGGTTGCTGTGCATGTTCTTCTGAGAGCTGAATAGCACGGTTCACTGCGAGGCTACGGGCGTATCGGGGCTGATGAACCAGGTGCCGACTCAAAGGGGCGATGTGTGTAGAATTGAGTTGCATCGGGCGGAACGGACGAGGCGGAAATGTAATGCAATATTCATAAGTATGTTTTATTAGCGTATAATCCCGTGGATATAACAATCAAGTTAACTTTAGAATGAGGCCTCTATATGCACATAGAGAGGGGATGGACTATATCACAGATAACTAGAGAGGACGTGTTTTAAATTACTTATCAATATCACCATCTTACTTGTAAGCTATGCGTATAGTTTTACAAACTAAATAACTAAACTAAACAATTAAGAAATCTATCAGGGAACCTCATCACACTCTTGGCTACTCAATACGGTCATAGACGATGACATTATGTATCACCTCCTGGCCCCTCCCAGGCCACCGTAGCTCCTCCTACCATGTTTGTGAGGGAGGGGTGAGGGGAAGGGATCAGTTGGATGCAATCCGCAACCTCACCACTAAGTGTCACTAAATCCTACACATGCACCTTTAACATCAGCACTGACTAGACAATAGAAGCGTTCATAAGTGGTAATTATTAAGTGATAATTAGTATTTATGAATATTAATCGTTGTTCAAAATAGTATACTTTAATGATATTTCGATATCATTCTTGGTATTCATGTTGATGGAAAAAAAAAATTATGCAAACTTATACATGCCATGGGAAATATTCTGTAGAAACAACAGTAGAAAGTACTGATGGTGGGTGAGTTTGACCGCAGTATGACTCAATGTATATTCAAGTAGTCCACAAGTAGGACTCTTTGGTTTCAAATGGACGTGAGCCATGGGATAAGGCCCGGGTTTAGCAGGAGACCAAATAGTAAATTAGACGATGAACCATTCCAACGCGCCATTAAGTAGACGGTTGGGAATAAGGACCAAGACAATTATGCTAATTGCGATGCTAAATCCAATCTTTAATTCAAATCCCATTAGACGTATGTCATCGCCGTGCTCTAACTATGTCAGCCTGGATGGGACTCCGCCATGTGATGTGAGTGGATTTGTGATCCCCGGGTAGAAAGCGTCTTTAAGATCTGCGAGGAGCTGTGATGTGGAGGGCGATGAAGCCGATTTCAGCGTGAACAATGCAAAGTGTTCGTCTACGAACAATAGAGGCTCCGTGGCCCTTGTCATGTAACACTGAACGAAAAGTGCTTGAGGAGGGACTTAAAGCTGTTTGGATGGGAATCAGTGATTACACACGACAGAGGACACGTTGTTTCTCCCGCTGAAAGACTAAGCTGGTAATGAGTCAAAGACAGGGGGAAAACAAAGCACCGAATGAGGCCACCCAGAAGAAACCCGACGCATGGAGGGTGAGCCGACGATCCTGGTTGGCTCATGAGCTTGCCCCCGAGTCGACCAATCACAAGCGGTCTTTCATCCCCGTCGCCCATGTCGTTTTCTGTTTTGTTTACCTCAGCCGGGTCGGTCGACAACAATAGACTTTGTGGAGGTTACTCTCGAGAGTTTCATGTAGGGCAAGGGTAGAGACCCGGCGTGTTTCCAGCGCTGAGTGGCAGGACAGCACAATGCTCCAACGCACTCAGCGTTTCAGCAGCCTGAGCATGTGGCCTTGATTTAGGTGAACTGGCACATCCCATTTATATTCAAGCAATCAGCCATCGTTCACAGAGGGACACACGCACACACGCACACAGGCGCGCACGCTTGCACACATCGCGGCTCGCCTCTTCCCCTTTCTACCTTTATGTCGCCAGCTCTTCAAGGCATCAACATGACTAAGGTGAGACGAATGACGAGAGGAGGTGGAGGAGGAGGGAGCCATAGAGGGACTAGGGAGAGAACGAGGGCAATTCAGTGTGAGAGAGAGAGAGAGAGAGAGAGAGAGAGAGAGAGAGAGAGAGAGAGAGAGAGAGAGAGAGAGAGAGAGAGAGAGAGAGAGAGAGAGAGAGAGAGAGAGAGAGAGACTCATTGTGAGAGAGACCAAAAGAGAGGGGACTAAGAGCGAGAGAGAGGGCAAATCAGACGGCCAGAGAGAGAGACAGGCAGACAGAAAGACGGCCAGAGAGAGAGAGACAGGTAGACGGGGACAGAGAGACAGTGAGTGATAGATAAATAGAGAGGGGACTGAAAGTGAGAGTGAGGGCAAATCGGACGGCCAGAGAGAGAGAGAGAGAGAGACAGACAGACAGACAGACAGATGGAGACAGAGAGAGAGAGAGAGACAGTGAGTGAGAGACAAATAGGGAGGAGACTGAAAGCGAGAGAGAGGGCGAATCGGACGGCCAGAGAGAGAGAGAGAGACAGACAGACGGACCGAGGGAGAGGGCAAATCGGACTGCCAGAGAGAGAGAGAGACAGACAGACAGACGGAGACAGAGATAGAGACAGACGGAGCAAGGGAGGGACAGAAACAGAGAGGGAGATCTGATCCCCCTCCAGCTGTTTAATCCAAGCCAGCAGCCAGTGAGTCAGGATGCTGGGAGCAGCTGTGCGGTGACCACTCCCTCAGACATCCCCCCGCCCCCCCCCCCAGCACCAAGCCCCCGCCATCCCCATCCCCATCATCGTGATCATTACCATCATGTACGCTGTTAGGGTGAGGCTGCATCCTGCCTAAGGGTCTTCTCTCTCACAGCACTCGCACACGGCCACCAAACTGTATTCAGACGTGTGGTTCCCGCGTGAGCAGACCCCGGCAGACCTCTTCCCCCCTCCAAGAGACGCCCGTTCAACATCATCCCCCACGCTAGACCCATCACCAGGGCCGAGCCAGGGTCTGAAACATAATGAGGACTATCTACCATCGCCGCTTCAGTTGCTGGGGTTCAGTTTTGGCGTGTGTGGGGGGGGCGGGGGGGGGGGGGGGGGGGGGGGGGGGGGTTGTTGTGCTCAGCTCGCGTACGCACCACCAGATGTCACAGACAGCGGACACAAAGTAAACAAGTAAACAAACTGAAACGAGCAGGCGCTCATCTCGGAGCAGTTCTCAACCTGCTGATCTTTTTATACAGTTGTGTTTTTCATTTTTCAGATTTTAATTTTTTGTTTCTGACAAAATGACGGAGGTCCGGACCTCGGTGACCCCCGTGCTGGCCGGGGGGCGTGTTCATCATCACCGGCTCCGGCCTCCATGACCGGCGCTGTCCTTCTCGCCACGGTGGAGCCCTTCACTCCTCCATGACGGGCGTACCTACAAACCGCCAGTTCCTCTTGAATTCTGCCAACCGGCCGTCTGTGTTGCAGTCGGGATTTGGAAAAACAAAAGTGAATGTTGTACATCGTCGAACATGAAAACAGCCAAGTACACACACACTATTTATAGACGATGGAGTCGTCATAAGGAGAGATGAGGCTGGATACTCCAACTATATTATTACTGGAGGAGCACCCTAGATACAGATACGCAATTACAGAGACCCTCAGTGCTGCCACAGCATCATTGGCAGTGCATTTTTTTATATATATATGTAATTATGAGTATGTTTCCTCTGCTCAGTAGCACATGAAAGCAACATTGACTATTTTTTCATTTTTTTTAATTGACAGTTTTATAAACTGCAACCCACAAAACAACAACATATGGCTGAGAGTCATGTGGACATCATCTCTGGATCAACACAAACAGATAAACAGACGGAAACACACACACACACACACACACACACACAACATCCGCATCCACATGTACACACACACATGTACAAACAAGCATGCACGCACACACACGCACGCACATACTCAAACATAGACACACACACACACGCTTAGATAAACACACACACACACACACACACACATACACACACACATAAACACATGCACAAAAACACACACATACTCACACTCTCACAAACGTACACACACACACTCAAACACACAGACGCACACACACACACACACACACACACGCACACACACACACA
>NC_044058.1:26935942-26938442 GCF_902167405.1 Gadus morhua | reverse complement strand
ACTAGTTAACATACTCAACTCACTAGCTGACATACTGAACTCACTATTTTACATATTAAATTCACTAGTTTACATATTCAACTCACTAGTTTACATTCTCAGCTCACTGGTCTACATATTCAATTCTCTAGTTTACATATTTTACTGAGTAGTTGACATACTAACCTCACTAATTTACATATTCAACTCACTCATTTACATATTCAACTCACTGGTTTACATATTCAACTCACTGGTTTACATATTCAACTCACCAGCTCGGCCTGTCTGCAGCAGCGCGCTCCAACAGACTATCACGGAAGCTTCCCAGATCCAAAGACTGCCTCTCAGGGCCTCCTCCATGAATAATATTTTTTAATGTTATTGCTATTGGTGGTTTCCCACAGAAACCGTAAACACAGAAACCGTACTTTCTTAATTACCCGTGCCAAATTATTTCATTGTTATTGTACTTCGGGCAATTTGGCATGACGGCGTCCACTGTGAAACAGCATTTCTTTAGGAAAAAAAACCGACTGGTCGCTGGTGCTCTCAGAAGGTGTTGCGTCACGCAACGAGTGGCGAGTGTACACGGCCCCCATATGGAAGCTGAACATATGCACAGCGCATCCATAAACATCATTAACATTTCTGGCATCTATAGCGCTATTGGCATGGGAACACATGTGTTAATGAGCTGCTGTCCACGCTGAGTACAGACGTTAATAATAACGCTCACTATCGACTGCGCTTCGTAGGCCCTCGGCTGAACACGGCGTTCCAATGAGAACGACGTGCAAAGGATTTACTAGTGTTCCCGTGTTTGTATTTGTATGATGCACTTTTTCATTTGCACAAAATACATTTACAAACTCCCATTTGACATTCAGCTGGTGAGACGTATTCCCGTGTG
The DNA here is from genome assembly GCF_902167405.1 of Gadus morhua. Taxonomy (NCBI): domain Eukaryota; kingdom Metazoa; phylum Chordata; class Actinopteri; order Gadiformes; family Gadidae; genus Gadus; species Gadus morhua. The sequence continues at coordinate 26,937,550 of NC_044058.1, read as the reverse complement.
ATATGGCCGATTCATGCACTCATTCGATGAAGTACCCCGACTAGGCGCTGTCAAAACATGTTGCTGAATAAATAGGCCATATTTGTAACCGAACATACTTTTCAGCCTCTGGAAGAATAGCTCAATATCTCCAACTTGGCAATGCTCCTTGCCGCCCCTCAATCACCACTATTTATTCCAACGAGAGATGCTCACCGCCGCAATCGGCAGAAGAATGAATCTTTTTTTTAAGTTATTCTCTGTATTTCTGGTCCCCTCCGGGGAGCATGTATTCTAGCAACCGAGAGCATCACATGACTCATGCATGTGAGATATAACATCCCCTGGTCACAACCAACCCACTCTCTGTCTGTCTCTCTTCCTCTCTCCCTCCCTCTCCCTGTCTATACCTCTGCCCTTCTCTCTCTGTCAATACCCCTCTCTACCACTCTCTACCCCTCTCTCCTTCACCTTCTGTCTCTCGTTCTCTCTCTCCCATTCTCTCTCTTTTTCTCTCTCACTACCCCTCTCCCTCTCTCTAACCCTCTCTACCCTTCTCTCTCTTTCTCTACTCCTCTCTCCCTCTCTCTCTGTCTTTCTCTCTTGCTCTCCCTCTCTCTCTCTCCCCCTCTCTCCTACTGTCCTCCCTTCCCCTCTCTCTCCCTCTCTCCCCCTCCCTCGTACTCTCTCCCCTTCCCCTCTCTCTCTCTCTCCCTCTAACCCTCTCTCTCTGTTCTCTGCTAACGATAGCCCCTCTCCCCTCCCCATAGTTCCCCCTCACTTAGCTTCACCTCCTCTTTCACAGAATCAACAAAGAGTGGAAAACAACACCCAGAATAGGTAGAGGTAAACAGAGAGCTTTTAATTGGCTATAGAGCGCAGCGATACGTTTCCGTTGTCTCACCACCATTCCACTCGTCAGGATTGCCGAGTGCGGTAATGGGGAGTCAGGAGGTGGGAGAGTAATGGTGAACCCCCTGGTGGCAGAGTGCAGTCTGTCTGAAGTCACGGGGGCGCTAACTAGCCCCCGGTGCAGGCTACACGCTATTCCACCCGCAACACCGCTAAACGGCGGCACGGATGCGTGGACGTGTTTAGCGTGCTATGAGGCGTCTCTCACCGTTTCGCTTCGGGGCTGAGTCACAATTTCCAATTTCTGAACGCTTCCCTTTTTTTTTCTCCTGTTCCTCCCCCACAAAGGGAGACATCAAATTAGTACGACTTCCATCCTCCCCCGTCCCTCGCCCCCATCAGGCTTGGGGGCGAGGGAAGGCGTCTCGCCCCAGAGACGGGTTTTGTTCCTCCCACCGCGATTGCAAATGGACGGCCCCCCGGTTTCCACCAATAGGCTCATGAATACTAAGGTAGTATTCTGTATTTTCGCCCGGCCCTTCCGCTTGAAGCTCACTGTCGTAAATTGAATGAGCAACGCGCGGGGAGAGAAGGCCTCTCTGATCATTTGCATGCGAGTGCCGTCCGGTAATGGAATGAAATGTGACACGGCAATTTAATTACTGCTCCAGGATTGTCTCGCCCACAGTATAAATATTGATTTGGTCTTCTCTCGCCTGCATCGCCTGTGCCCCGTGCCCCGCCACCACCACCACCTCCTCCATCATCTTTCACTGG